>NC_134405.1:234429047-234729047 GCF_038048845.1 Mixophyes fleayi
ATCTGATTTATTTAAACACATATTCTGTATTGCTGTGTACAAGTGGGCTAGTAGGAGTTATATTATAGTTCTCCTACTTGCTTAAGTATTATTTTGTGTTTAAAATTTTACAAGTACAACTTTTATATCTAGATTAGTTGATTACTTGTAGTTTACACTTTTCTCTACACACATTTATATCTCTCTCTCTACTCAGCTAAATTTAACAATTTAAGTCTGTGTGTTTGGTGTGCCTTCCTTTATTAAGAAATGTCAGATAAAGGAAAGGGCCCTATTGCAAAATATTTTACATGTTCTAAATGTAATGTAAAATTACCCTGTGGGCAGAAGGACCCGTTGGCGCTCTGCTCTGTCTGCGAGGCAGGGGTCCCCCCTGCGCAAGCCCAGCATATTTCAGCCCCACTGATGGAGGAAGCGGCCTGGGTGACCTCCCTGTCACAGTCGGTTTCCTCTTTAGCACAGATGGTTTTTCAACCTAATCAATTGCTCTCTACTGTGGCTACTTCGGTGGCTAATAATACTAGTACTCAGTTGGGCCTCCCTGTTACCGCAGGTTCTATTGGAACGTCTATACCAGGACCTTCCTCTTCTCATACAGACCAAGCCCCTGTTCCCACAGAACCGGCATGGTCTGCAGCATTTATAAAGGGTTTGGATAAACTAAACCAGTTACTTGAATCCCCAAACATTCCGCCTGCTAAAAGAAGGAGGCCTAGATCTGATAATACCCTTATGGTCCTTTCAGACTCTGAGGAGTTTTCAGAGGAAGAGGGGGAAATTAATTCTGATCCTGACCAGGTTCATCCTTTGGAACAGGAAGAAAGCTCTAAAAGCCAATTTATTAATGATTTGGTTTTAGCAGTGAGACAGGCGTTGGACCTCCCAGAACCGGAGGATACTACTCCTAGAGACAGAAGTCTCTTTAAGAAGGCCAAAAGAAAGGCTATCCGTTTTCCCCCTTCCGTAGAGCTTAAGGATATAGCAGAAGGAGCCTGGAAACAGCCTGATAAGAGGTTATCTGTTCCCAAAAGGTTCTCTTCCCTGTATCCATTGCCGGAGGAAGATGTGGTTCGCTGGGAGAGTATTCCAAAAGTGGATATTCCAATAGCCCGATTGACCAAGCACACTTTACTTCCAGCTCCAGGTTCTGCATCTCTGCAGGATGTCAATGACCGCAGAGTGGAATCCCAGCTAAAATCTATATTTGCGGCTGCGGGTTCTTCCTTTAGGTCCACATTTGCTTCAGCTTGGGTGGCTAGAGCCATGGAAGCATGAGCAGACCAGCTGGCAGAGACCTTGCAGGACTCTGATTTACTTCCCCTGGCTTTGCATTTGAAGGAGGCATCGGGGTACCTTTATGAGGCGGCCCAGAACTCAGTGGCTATATCCTCTTCTATTCAGGCTGCATATATTTCAGCAAGAAGAACGTTATGGCTGAAATACTGGGAAGGAGATGCGGAATAAAAAAAGTCAGTGGAAATCATTCCTTTTTCAGCAGCAGGTTTGTTCGGCCCGGAATTGGATACCCTGATCTCACAGGCAACGGGGGGCAAAAGCACTTCCTTGACGGTATTCCCTAGCAGGAGCCGAAACCCTCGGGTCAGCTCCTTTCGTCAGCCCTTTTGGGGGACCTCCTTACCTAGAGGACAGTCCTTTAGAGGCAGACAGCCAAATTCTCGAGGCTCCTCTGCCAGGGGGAGATCCTCGTTTGCAGCTAGGCACCAGGCCTCCAAGACCCAGGAGAAGCCTGCGTCCTGACGACCACTCTGTTCCGGAGGGGGCACCAGTGGGGGGACGTCTGTCTTTGTTTCAGGAACAGTGGGCAGCGTCCTCCCAAGATCCTTTGATATAATACCCCGAATCCGAGGGGTACAGGATAGACCTGCTGGGCCCGGCCCACATTGTTTCTTCCTAACTCCGCTACCCCGAGATCCATCAAGAAGGCAGGCAATACAGGATTGTGTCGTCTCTCTTCTTTCTAAAAGAGTTATCTGCAGGGTCCCAGATTACCAGAAAGGATAGAAGTTTTATTCAAACCTGTTTCTGGTCAAGAAGCCGGACGGCTCTTTTCGTCCCATCCTAAACTTAAAGGGTCTCAATGTGCACTTAACGGTGGACGAATTTCGGATGGAATCCCTAAGGTCGGTGATAAACGGCTTAGAGAAGGATCAGTTTATGGCGTCTATAGACATAAAAGACTCATACCTCCACATTCCCATTTGGATCCACCATCAGTCTCTCCTAAGATTCTCGGTGGGATCCTTCCACTATCCGTTTCGGGCCCTCCCCTTCGGCCTCTCAACAGCACTGAGGGTTTTCACGAAGATCATGTCGGTTATGGCAGCATGTCTTCACCTTCAGGAAGTTCAGGTCGTGCCTTATTTGGACGACCTGCTCATCAAATCCTCCACAGAGAATTGCTTACGTCATCACTTATCCCTCACCTTGGCGGTTCTCGAGGGCCATGGATGGCTAATAAATTTAAAAAAATCCCAGATGGTTCCGTGTCAACGCATGGTTTTCCTAGGGCTTATTATGGACACCAGCCAGCAAAGGGTGTTCCTACCTGTCGAGAAGATCAGTTCAATTCAGAGTATAACAACTCAGGTCTTGTCTTCTCCCAACCCCTCAATGCACTTGTGCATGCGGCTGCTGGGAAAAATGGTGGTCTCCTTCGAAACCATCCCCTTCGGTCGAGTCCATTCTCGTTGTTTTCAGTGGGATCTATTGACGAAATGGTCAGGATCCCACCTACGTTTAGATCTCCAGAGGATCTCTCTATCTCCAAGGGCTAGAGAATCGCTTCAGTGGTGGCTGATTCAGGATCACATGACAGTGGGCAGGTCCTTCGCTCCATGGCCATGGATCATAGCCACGACGGACGCCAGCCTGAAAGGTTGGGGGGCGGTAATTCTGCACCTCTGGCTCCAGGGACTTTGGTCGGTTCAGGAATCAGCCCTATCAATAAACGTGCTGGAGTTGAAGGCTATTCTTTTGGCCCTCCGGGGGGCCCAGTCCCTCCTTCAGGGCCACCCTGTCGGAGTTCAGTCCGACAATGCCACGGCCGTGGCATATGTCAACAGGCAAGGAGGAACCAGGAGTGCAGCGGCAATGAATATTGCAGCTCAAATTTTGGTTTGGGCAGAACAATTTGTTCCAGCAATATCAGCAGTTTTCATTCCAGGAATAAAGAATTGGGAGACCGACCACCTAAGTCGACACCAGATGATGCCGGGGGAGTGGTCACTCCATCCGGATGTTCTCCAGTCTCTGGTTCAGAGGTGGAGTCTTCCGGACATAGATCTCATGGCCTCCAGACACAACAGAAAGGTTCACAGGTTTTGCGCAAGGGCAAGAGACCCCTTAGCGGTGGCAGTGGACGTTATGACAATGTCATGTGTGTTCAGGTTGGGATACCTGTTTCCTCCGATTCCCATGCTTCCTCGCGTACTCAGACGAGTAAGGCAGGGCGGTCTGCCAGTAATTCTAATAGCTCCCTCATGGCCGCGCCGAGTCTGGTACGCAGACATAATCTCTATGGCGGAAGGACAAGGTTTTCGTCTTCCGTATCGAGACGACCTTCTTCTGCAAGGTCCCTTCCGTCACCAGAATTTACCTCAGCTCAGTTTAATGGCATGGCTGTTGAAGCCAGCCTCTGGAGGGCTAGAGGTTTTTCCTCCAGCGTAGTGAATACTATGATGCGAGCCAGAAAGCCAGTTTCAGCTCGCATCTATCACCGGATTTGGAGAGCCTACATCAGATGGTGCAAAAATAAGACATGTCACTCGTCCTCTTTTCGCCTCCCTCGCTTGTTGGCTTTCCTTCAGGATGGCCTGGAAGCAGGGCTTCGGTTAGGTTCTTTAAAAGTTCAGGTTTCGGCTCTCAGTATTTTTTCACCTGAAATTAGCGGATTTACCAGATATTAGGACTTTCCTCCAGGGAGTCTTGCATATTCAGCCTCCCTATGTTCCGCCCACAGCACCATGGGATCTCAACCTGGTACTGGATATGCTTAAGGGGCCTCCTTTTGAGCCATTACTTGTGGCAGATTTGAAGTGGTTGACCTGGAAGGTCCTCTTCCTTTTGGCTATTGCATCTGCACGTAGGGTTTCGGAATTAGGAGCTCTGTCTTGTCGGGAACCATATCTGGTTTTCCACAAGGACAGAGCGGTGTTAAGAACCCTCCCTTCCTTCGTTCCAAAAGTAGTTTCGGCTTTCCATCTGAACCAGGAAATTGTAGTTCCGGTCTTCTCATCTACTTTCCATTCGGATCAACAGTCTATGGAAAAGTTAGATGTGGTTAGGGCTCTCCGCATTTATGTCAAAAGAACATCTCAGATTACACGTACTGATTCTGTTTGTTCTTTATGATGCTAGTCTCAAGACAGTCCATTGCAAGTTGGATTACGGCAACCATTAAGCAAGCTTACATAAAGGCTAACCGTCCTGTGCCGGAGAGACTTACGGCCCATTCCACCAGATCGGTAAGGGCGTCGTGGGCAGCGAGAAATGGGGCTTCTGCAGACCAGCTTTGCAGGGCAGCCACCTGGTCCTCTGTCCACACCTTTACAAAATTTTACCAGTTTAATGTATTTGCATCTGCGGATGCAAATTTCGCTCATAATGCTTTATGAGCGGGATTTTCAGAGTAGTCCCACCCTTAGGGGGCTGCTTTAGAACGTCCCCATGGTAAGCAGTGTCCCCCAGACTGGATGAAAGAGAAAAGAGGATTTATGTACTTACGTTAAATCCGTTTCTCTGATTCCGTCTGGGGGACACTGTGATCCCTCCCTTCTGCTTTTCTTCTGTGTGCTTTTGGTTGATTGGCCTTTTCTCCTTGGGGCTTTTTAATTAACTGACAGGAAGAGGAAGAGGCATGGGGATTGTAGAGGGGAGGGGTCTGTCGGCAGTACTAAAAGTTAACTAGTTAGGTGCCAACTCCCCAAGCTCCCTCCACAACCCCATGGTAAGCAGTGTCCCCCAGACGGAATCAGAAACGGATTTAACGTAAGTACGTAAATCCTCTTATTTGCCATGCAAGAGAGGGCAGTGGTGCATTGTAGAAAAATGTGAACTCTTCCCCTCTAATAATTACACACCTCTCCATCTATTGCAACTTTGTTTTGTTTTTTCTGCCTACAGGAAGTTAGGACAATTGCCTTAGCCTTTCTCTTTCCTGAGTAACGCCTCCATGCCGATTTATTAGTTTATGCCCCAGAGCCACTGCCAATTTGGTGGTATTAACGAATAGGTTATGTTCTATGTACAGTATTATGCTTAATTTCTTGTTTATGCTTCTTAAATATCCAGCTTTGCCTGTTGATCCCCCTGTCTACTGTGCTCTATTTTCCCACGGTATGCTGCTGCAGAATTTTGTGGCACTATATGAAGATACAATAGTGCTGACCAGACAAGCACTTGTTGGGCATTGCGCTAGTGATGTATGTTTTTGCCTTGTTGGCGCCATGTCACATTTTGCAGGTTGTAATGTCAGCAGCCCCAACCACTCCCCCCATTATCTCCTCCTGTTGCTAATTTAATATCTCATTGGGAGAGATCTGGAGATTTCTATATTTATGGAATTGGTTGATCTGCCACCGGTGTAGCCTACGAGCAACCCTACTAGTTAGTACAGGTCTAGGAGACTTTTTGTTTGTTTACCTAACGCTATATTGCAGAAACGTTCATTTTTCATACCCATTGTGACATTTTATAAAGAAGTAGCTAGAAAGGCACTTTTGTTTTGAGAAAGCAAAGCCCTTCAGATCATCTCCCCAAAAAATAAAACAGCCTCTCTAAGGCTGTTTCCAACACCACATATCTCTACATTTGATAACACACCCCATCCCCTCACCCAGAGTTAAAAGAAAACCTATTTTATGCTCAAAGCAACTATCCATTGCTTCTCTACAGTATTGTAATCCTGTTATGGGGCACACACACACATAAATAATCTAGAGAACATGATATTTTGCAAACAGTGAGGTGAGAAGAACCGTTCATGGGTTTCTAGCACATATCATCCCTACCTCCATTCACGGGCCAGCAATAGAGAAACTTGCACACTGAATCCCTTATCAGTTTGCTCCTTGCTAATCTACACAGCTTTGGTCTCTGAATTGCTCAGCAATCTTTATCCCTGACTTTTTTTTTTGTAGAATATTTGTTAAATACTGTGAAGGTTCCAAATAAGGTAAGAGATTGCTTAGATGGGGGCATGGCTATGCAAAACAAGATTACAATACCAATACCTAACACATACAGTCATGTGGTTACGCCATGACACCAACAATAAGATTTCTCAACAAAATATATACACTATGCACAAGATAAAACATGCCAAATACTTGACCTCTAGCAATCCAAGTGTCAGACTCCTGATATAAAGGTTAATATATTCTGTAAGAACCTGTTAAACCTACAATAACTTGGTTATGCCAAACACAATTCCTGTCTACCCCACCCCCAGCTGTCACGGCAGCCGAGTGCCTGCTGCCTCTTTTGCATCTGGTTCTAGTAGTGCAATGCAGGCATGTGGTTCCATACAGGTTGTTATCCATCAGAAATTTCCTCAACCTATTTTAAGAGTTTAGCAGACCCCTCCCAATTATGTAACCTTCCCCAGTCTACTTTCTTACTCCTTGTGATGGGAAAGGAGCCGTTGGGATCTGTCTGGTCTATTGTACTGGCCTTTTCCCTAGCAGTGAACAAACTGCCATTGCTAGCGGTATGTAGCAATGTAAGGAGGCTGTGGTGTCTCTTCTCCCTACAATGCTCCTCTCTGTCTTGGGTTTCATACTTTAATTCATTGCAAGAGACCTGAAAAAAATGACAGGGAGAACACAGCTGTTAGTGTATGGATAAGAAGCAAACACCTTGAAACTCAAATTGTACCATAGGCACATTTCAGCACAAGCAAATTCTAGGTGTAATTTTCATGCCTAATTCCAAAGCTGAAATATCAGTTGTTGAGGCATGCACCACATTCCTGTATGTTTTTGTATGCATTACACATTACGGTGCATACAACATGGGTACACAATTTGCAGTCTAGAAACAAAACCAACAAAATCAAGTATGGGATTGCTGCTTTAAAAGCTGAACAACAAGGCCTAGAGCCATTATCAGGGCTAAATAGAGGTGTGAAAACATGGCTGGTGCGTGGCTTACTACTTCGGTATGAGTGCACATTGACATACTTGTCTCTCTACTTAATTTTGTGTTGAAAAAGTCTACACTAAACATGACGCCTATTGTACGTTTGGAACCGGCACTCTTGTCTAAGAACACCGATATTCGCAATAATCATAGAGCAATACAACTTGTAATGCCATTCAGTCTTTACGGAACCCTTATTACCTGGTGTCTGCTTATCTGGATTTATATACGGTGCACACCACTAGCAACAGGCGTGGATTTCCAGAAGGATCTGTTTGGACAGAGACCCAAGGAGACTTTTTCAAATTTACTTTCCCCTGGTCCACCTGTTTTTCTGGATAATATTGACTACAAAGTAGGATTCATAAACTCAGAAACTAAAGTCTGTATTGATTGCATATAAAGTGGGATAACTATTTTGTGAGTAACTGAATTCTGCAGTGCACCATATTAGTGACAGCCTAGAGTTAAAAGCACTGCTCCTTTATTAATTGAAGCTTCCCCTGTGGAATGGGACAAATACTACTCAATAGAGATTTTCATGTGTTTTCTCTATTCTTTCTAGTTCCTAAGTGGAATCTACAGCGTCTGTGGTAAGACTGGTTGATACTGTCCAGTGGCTTTTTCTGCAGTTTGAGTTCACACAAAAAAGTATTGCGGTCACAATGTACACAAAGATAACACTAAGATAGTTCTTCATTGGTTCAGGTTTTAGGATGCTCCAGTACAATGCAGGTTATAGGTCGCTGAAAATCTGGTTTAAACTAACCCAATAGCAGAGTACCTTTGAGAATTAATCTTCTATTACTCATAACTAGCGACTGCTTCTTTGATGATACTGGATTCCTGCTGGTGAAATGTGGATTAATATAAGACCAAACACAATACATTTCTTAGGATCTGAACCATAAATATCTTTAATGTAGGTTTACCTTTATGTAATAAATCTAAGTCTTAATAATAAAAGCATGCAAGTTGGAAACTTTTAATAAAAGTGAACTATTTACAAATGTGATTGTAAGTGTATTTTCCTATGTGATTGCATATTTATCCTTTCTATCCTTTGTACGCCGAATCGCAATCACGCAGGAAAATATAAAAACTGATATTTATGAATTTAAAAATACTGCAATTATTTAACTTTGACAGTTTGTATGTTTTGTGTTTGCATGGGTTCATCACACACTCCAAAAACATGTTAGTAGGTTAATTGTCTGCTGACAAAACAAACGTGTGTGTGTGTATGTATATGTATGTATGTATGTATGTATGTATGTATGTATGTATGTCAGGGAATTTAGACAAATAGGACAGGGACTGATGAGAATGACAAATATCTGTACAGTGCTGTGAAAGTGGTGGCGCTATATAAATAAATGGTGATTAAGTTTCCATAGCCCAGATTGGCTTTGTATATGGCTTTAAGCGTTCCACTGTAGAATGCAGCTGACACAAATATTTGCTTGCTTCATTTATTTGAATAATTCTTTAGCATTTATTGTTGTTTGTACTAAAGTATGTTTAAAACTTGGACCTGCCTCATGCCTTCTCTCTTAGGCTATGCCCCCGTTATACCCTAGTAAAAAATAAACAACAGGATTTTTATACTTATGATAGATCTGTTTCTCTGATTCCATCTGGGAGACACTGCTACCATGGGGTTGTATGAGGGGAGCGTTGGCACTTAACTAGTTAACTTGTTTAATGTATCAATGCTGACAGACCCCTCCCCTCTGCAACACCCTGTAGCTCCTCTGTTTAATTATAAAGCCCCAAGGAAGATAATGGTTGCAGTAATCCATCTTGCAATGGATTGCTTTGAGGCTGGCCATCCTCTTTTATGTGAATTAAAAAAGGATAAAGAATCTGTGAGTCGAATGTGGGAAGTCCTTGCATAAATTCGGAGAGCCCTGACCACATCCAAACACTTCATCGAATTTTGTCCGGAAGATTATTCCCCTGCCTGAGACACTGGAACCACAATCTCTTTGTTCATGTGAAATGCCGAAACCACCTTCGGTACGAACAAAGGAATAGTCTGTAGAACTGCTCTGTCTTTGTGAAAAATCAAATATGGCTTACTACACGAAAGGGCTTCTAACTCTGACACTCTACGAGCCGATGCAATTGCCAGAAGGAAAACTACTTTCCATGTTAAGAATCTTAGATCAGCTGCATGCAACAGTTTAAAAGGAGGCCCCTTAAGCATATCGAGTACCAGGTTGAGATCCCATGATGCCGTAGGAGGGACATAAGGCGGTTGGATATGCAAGACATGCAAGACTCCCTGCAGAAATATCCTAATATTCGGCATGTCCGCCAATCGAAGGTGAAAAAACCCCAAAAGGGCTGATATTTGTACTTTGAAAGGAATGCCAGAAGACGAAAAGATGACGTATGGCAGGGCCGTTCTCACACCATCTGCTATAAGTGCGCCAGATGCGGTGGTAGATACAAGCCGAAACTGGCTTACGAGCTCGCAACAGCATGTTCACAACTCTAGGAGAGGATCCTCTAGACCGTCAAAGGCTGGCAGCAACAGTCATGCCGTTAAAGTCAGCCGCGGCATGTCTTAATGTCGGAATGGGCCCCGGAGAATGAGGCCATCTCGCAGTGGTAGATACACTCCTTGACCTACTGTCATTGAGATAATGTCTGCATACCATACTCTCTGCGGCCATGCAGGTGCCACCAGTATCACTGGGAGTACCCCTTGTCTTAGTCTTCTAAGAATGCGGTGAATCGAATCATGGGTATGGGTGGGAACAGAAATCCCAACTGGAAGTCCCATGGCATTGTCATGACATCAACTGCTACCACCAGGCGGGCCCTTGCGCAGAATCTAGGGACATTCCTGTTGTACCTCAAGGTCCAGGTCCTGGAGACCCCATCTCTGGATCAGCGACTGGAAGACCTTCGGCTGGAGTGACCACTCCCCAGGCATCACTGCATGACAGCTTAGATAATCTGCCTCTCAGTTCTGAATGCCTGGGATGAACACCGCTGAGATTGAGGGAACAGTCTGTCCCAGGCGAAGATCTTTGCTGCCATTGCCATTGCTCCTGCACCTCTGGTTCCGCCCTGTCTGTTGACATAAGCCACTGCTGTCGGATTGTAACCTGACCGTAAAACCCCGAAGCATGGTCTGGGCGCCTCGAAGAGCCATAAGCATGGCCTTCAACTCCAGAATGTTGATAGACAGGGAAGACTCCTGAGTCGACCAAAGGCCTTGAAGGCGTAAGTGAAAGGCCACAGCCCCCCACCCCTTCAAGCTGGCATCTGTGGTCACTATGATCCAGGATCACAGGTCAAAGGACCTGCCTACCGTTAGGTGATCCAGGACCAACCACTACTGAAGAGACACCCTTGCTTTGGAAGTGAAACATAGCCTCTGGCGTTCCAACTGTAGGTGGGAACCTGACCAGTTTGTTAAGAGGTCCCACTGGAAACAGCGGAATGGAACCGACCATAAGGAATTGTCTCGAGAGTCGACACCATCTTCCCTAGGAGACGCATGAGTAAATGGTTGGACAGGGAGGGGCCAGGACCCGTGTATTTACTTCTCTTAAAGGACCTGCCCTTCTCCTGCGGGGGAAACACATTTTGTTCCCTGGTGTCCATAATGAGCCTCAGGAAGGTCATCCGCTGGCAGGGAATCAATTGTGATTATATTTTTTAGGTTTATTAACCTTTCATGGTGCTCCAGGATCCTGATGGTAAGAGTCAGGTGCTGTTGTAACAGAGTCGCTGATGTGGCCTTGATGAGGAGGTCGTCTAAGTATGGTATTATTTTGACCCCTTTGGAACGAATACATGCCGCCATCACTGGCATGATTTTTGAGAAGACTCTGGGCACTGTGAAAAGGCCGAAGTGGAGTGCCCCCAATTGGTAGTGGGCTAATCCTACCGTAAATCTGAGAAGTGACTAAGGCCCCTACCAAATGAGGGCGTGAAGGTAAGCGTCCTTTTATGTCTGCTGACACTAAAAATTTGTCTGCCTCCAGTCCATTTATTACTGATTGGAGGGACTCCATGCGAAATCTGTCCACCCTTAACATTATTAAATTTAAAATGGGTTGGAATGATCCATCCGGTTTCAGGACCAGAAACAGATTTGAATAGAACCCTTGTCTCTCCTGGTTGTCTGGTACTGTGCAAATGACTCCTGCAGAAAGAAGTAAAGTGGCACAGAGCCGCATCGCCTGTCTCCTTTCTGGATTGCGGGGTAAAGATGTTGCAAAGAAGAGAGGGGCTGGACCAGACAGGTCTATTATGTACCCTCTTGTCATGATCCCGCAAATCCAAAGGTCTTGGGAGGACGCTATCCACTGTTCCCTGAACAGACTCCAACACCCCCCACTCCTGCAGTCGCAAGAAGGGGTGGATGACAGTCAGTACGGAACTTTTGCAGACAGGTGTCTCGTAGAGGGAGGACCTACGTCTATAAAAGAATTTCCCGCTACCAATCGGTCTGCCTCTACTCGTCTGACCTCTAGAAAAAGAGCCTCCCCGAAAGGGCTGCCGAAAAGAACCAAAACGAGGAGGTTTTGCCTTAGGAACATTTACTGGCAGAAAAGTACTTTTGCCACCAGTGGCCTGGCAAATGATATTGTCCAATTCTGGCCCAAACAACACTGCGCCTGAATAGGGTAATGTTTCAAGTAATTTCTTAGATTCGGTATCTGCGTCCCAGGACCTCAGCCATAGGGACTTTCTAGCTGACACTGCTGAAACCGATATGGAGGACGAAATAGAGGCTGCATTCTGAGCCGCCTCATATAAGTATCCAGACGCCTCTTTCAGATACAAGGCAAGGGGCAGCAATTTGGAATTCTGCAGTCCCTCAGCCAACTGTTCTTCCCATGTTTCCATCGCTCTGGCAACCCATGCCGATGAAAACATGGGTCTGAAAGAGGTGCCTGCCACTACAGATTGATTTTAAATGACCCTCGACCTTGCGGTCAGTGGCATCCTGCAGGGCCGCTGTTCTCAGCTCGCTTAGATTGTCACACTATGCTTCCGGTGCAAACTGTGTGTCAACCTTTGAGATCTGTTCCCAGCAGGCCAGATCCTCTTCCTGTAACAGATACAGGGCAAGGAATCTCCTTGGAATAGTAAACTTCTGGTCCGACTGTTTCCAAGTGCTAATGCGATGTCTGTTAATTCCACCGACGGTGGAAAACGGATAGTGCGTCTTCTCATTTTTTTTTTTTTAAAAGACCCTGATCCAAAGATTTGGGTTCATCCAAATCTATAAGGTCCACAGCTTGTCTGACTGCCAAGACCAGATCGTCAATGCCCTGATATCTAGGGGATTCTTGCAAGTCCATGACCTGCACAGAATCTGAGTCAAAAATAGGCTCAACCTCCTCTTCTGATCTCTCAGAATCAGAGAGGTATAGGAGAGGATTTGCAAACCGAAGCCTCTCATTTCGAGAAAGTTTAGGTCTTGGTACTTCTAAAAAAAAAAAAGCGGTTTAATCTACCTAGGCCTCTTACAAAGGATGAGGTGTTAGTGGGAAAGGTTGATGGACCTGCCAAACCCACTTCAGATGTCCCAACGGTCACTGGCATCCCTGCTGTCACAGGGAGGGCAGTTTCTACTGAAGCGGAAGGGAGAACAGTAGAAACCGCTGGTATCACCGTAGGCTAAGTAAGCAGTTGGACCAGTGTAGTAACCGTCTGCGCCAGAGAAGATGCCCATGCCGGTTCTTCCGGTAGTGGTAATACATTAGTCTGGGCCTATATAGTGTGTGTCCCTGCGTCACAGTGTGTCACTGCGCAGTGAGCCATCCGGCTCGCACTAGACAGTGTAGTGTGGCTGCGTAAAAAGGAGGGGGTTCTCTAGGTCTAGTACACACTCCTCGGATAATATAGAAACATAAGGGGGGAAGAACTTTCCTAAGAAAAAAAATAAAGGAATAAAAAATAAATCAAAGTAAAAAGCTATGCTAGCACATAAATTAAGCCCAACTCCCTTTGGCACTTAATCTAAACTGAGGAGCTACAGGAGGTTGAAGAGGGGAGGGATCTGTCAGCATTGATACAGTAAACAACTAGTTAAGTGCCAACTCCACGCTACCCTCATACGACCCCATGGAAGCAGTGTCCCCCAGCTAGAATGAAAAGAAAAATGACTTCATGCAGCGGGTTTTTTTTCTTTGTACTTTTTACTCTATTGCCATATCGTTATTTATTATGCTATGGAACTTGGCCGTTTGTTTTACTTTGTGACTTGTTTAATGTTAATGCTTGAAGTAAATCAATAAAAAAAAAAAATGTAAACAGTGTGTCACTCTTAAAACAGAACCTGGAAACTTTTAGTGTGTTTCTTACACGCACTTATACTTTGACACATCCATGACACTAGCGTGACAGGATTACAGAGCAAGAACCTCCCAGCGCGAGTACTCCAGGCCAATTATACTTCATATAATTTTATTTTTGACTAACGCTGATGTGTGTACTGCTGGATTTGAGGAAGCATGGATCATTTATAGGAGCAACACTTATTTATAGAAAACAAGAGGACATCTCATACCAAAATCAATGAGAGAGCTATTAAGACTGACACTACATTAACTGAATATAAACTGTGTACTACCTAACTGTACATAAGAGGCAGGAGTGTTCTAAACAATACAGGTGCTGAAAGTGATTTACCATTTGTAAACTGCCCACTGAACAGAGATCAAGTCATCCAAACTATCCTGGGGCAGGATTACATTGTAAATCTAGTTCATTTTTTAATACATAGTAATCTATACACACACACACATGTATATTTATGCTTCACATTGTTTGCCACTATTAACACACTGGGCCCGATTCATTACCAAATGCAAATTGAAAATAATCTGCAGGGGTTTTTTGTTTTTTTAAACGCATGTGCGACAGGTATATGCACATCCGTATTCAACAAGGAACTGATGTGAAGATATACATCTGGGGGTAAATGTATGAACCTCCGGATTCTTCAACCCCGGCGAGTTCATCGCTTAAATTTAAAGCGGCGCTGCCTTGTAAAGGGAAGTTTCCCTTTACAAGGCAGCGCCACTTTAAATTTAAGCGATGAAGACGCTGAACTCGCCTGGGTTGAAGAATCCGGCGGTTAATACATTTACCCCCTGGTGATGAATTTGGGTCTAGGTCTGCTCTGCTCTGATAGACAGAACACTTCCAATACAAGCAAACAGAAAAAATAAAAAACTATTCCATTAATATCACTTGCTAAAATCTTAAACATTAAATACTTTTATTAGGCTGTAATTGTCTACTGTACATAATACATTTTACAGTTGTTCCTGTAAACATATGTAGCATACATACATACTCAGCCATCATCACTAGTAATCAGCACCAGCTACAGGTTTAGTCTAAGGGATACAACTGCAAATCACATACCTTTTCGATGCCCAACGCTTAAACATGACGCTGCTGTGTGCACTCAAGCTTGGCACGCCCTTACTGTACATTGACTATGTACATCCACCCATTCCCCTGCTGAAACCATAGGTTGTAGTAAGTGTCCATTGTACTCAAAGATTAATTGAACATTGCTGCATTCTGTGGCGAAGAGTCCGCTTCTGTGCATGTTCAGAGTGATTGTGCACAACAAATTGCCAGTTACGTTCTTTACTTAATGAGACCCAATGAGTTTAGGAGTAACTTCTTGTAGCTCTCTGGGTCAACCACTACATTTCTGTTGAAGGCTTCCCTTCATAGGACAATTTGCTTCTTTTAATGCAAGTAAACATAGAGACTCCCCTTTGAGAACGGTCGTGTGGACAAGTATATTTAACAAAAAACAATTCTGATCTACATATAAAAATGAATTTAAACAGAACACAAAACAGCAATGTTGGTAACTCACTTAAAAACAAAATATTTACAATAAGACAGCTTAAAAGATGGGGGGGGGGGGGGAAGGAACAGCTGCAGTGGTAAATAGTCCACAAGCTCAGCATGAGCATCAAGTTCATATGTCTTTAGACTGATCATCTTCCTCAAGTTTCTTGATCTCATTTTTCAAACAGTTTATATTCTCCCGACTGGCTTTTAACCTCTCCTTTAGTTCAGAGATTTCAAAACTGGTTTTCTTCTTGGCAGCTTCCACCTTTTCCCTTGTTTTTGCCTCTAACTCTGAAACTAAAAGATGCAAAAATGTAATGTACTACAATTATAGGTTTCATCATCACTTGCGAGCTGGTGATAAGTAACTGTATTGCTTATGACTTTACAAATATCTCCCAGAAAGATTAATCATGCCAAAACTAGTTTAAAAAGAAAAAAAAAAAAAAAGCAGACAGTGTAGGTCACAGTGTGAATGCAGTTGGATCATCTCCCTACTTGGGAAGAATCCATCCACTCATGAACCACCGATACAAGCCAATGGTTTTATTTCCTGTACTACAAAGTGGCAGTTGTATGTTGCGTAGAATGAGCTGAAAAGATCTTGTTGCCCTTTAAGTTTGACCTTTTTCTACTGCATTTTACCAAGAAGCTGTGGCTTGACAATTGAGAAAACAGCAGAGATATAGATATGCTAATCATATAACTTCTCACATGAGAGTAGTGATTATAGGTTTAAGCCTTTGCTGAAGTTACATTTCGTATTATATAATACTTCACACTGGGATTAGGTTTATATGCCCAAAAAATAAATCAAATGGGATTTCACATGCTATGCAAGACTTACATTCTGTTTCATGTTTGTATGCTCCAAGGGTTAACTGGCGAGACGTTGTGAGAAGCTGCTGCATCATAGCTGTAGGGTCCTGGAATATCTACAGTGACAACAAATAGTTTTTATTCTTAACCCTCTAGGATTTATTTTGCTTATTTATTTATTTTTAACAAAGTGTATGAAACTGGTCAGTGAATGCGCTACACTGAATAATATAGGGACAGAGTGAGTGTTCGAAACAGGAGCGATATGTTTGTCGAAGCGTAGTGGTGTGTGCACTAATCACAGTAAAGCCTCATACTTATGAGAATTAATGATATGTGTTTTACTAGAGTTTTGTATTTAAGCAGCGCTAAAGAGGATTAGCAGATCCCAGCCACATGCAAGTGCCAGGACACTTCCAGTATGGGATGGGATTTAACACAGGGGTTATTTAAAGTGTGAAGACCCCTTGAATCCTTCTCTACACTGAATAAAGTAGCAGCGCCCCATGACCGCATCAATAAGAACAGAAGCCAACACAGCCTCCTACCACAGGAAGCAACAAACAAGGAAAAACAGATTCTCACCATTTCATCATAGAACTCTGAAACCACAGTCTTTTTCCCCAACATGACATTTGTGTCTGACTGAAACAGCTTCAGCAAATGGTATAAAGTAACCTGTTTAAAGAGAAACAAAATAGAAGAGACAGACAACCAATATGTATCTACGTTTCCAAATAATAAAAAAAGTGTTCTATGCCAGTTACCCATAAAGGTCTAACTCCGCAATTAACTGTGTCCAATATAACTGACAAGAATCCCAAGAGCCAAGTATAAACTACAAGAACAATATTTTATGTAAACCAATGAGTGTATGTAACATATAGAGAGGTTACATTTACACCCATATATAGTTGTGATTTACCACCAGGAAATACATGCAGCATAAAATATATACATATAAACCAATAACAATATAAAGCATTATACAAACTGCACATATTTGGTTACTCTGTGTTCAAAATTAGAGAATTCATATTTGGAGTAATTATCACAAGGTTGTACTACTTGGAAGAAACTACATGAAGAATTTGGGGGTTTTATGCCTTGGTTTTGCCATTATATTATCTGTTTTTATATAAAGATAAATATTCCAACATGCAGTTGAAGGAGAGCCCTATATGCCCTGGAAGAATGGAAAAACAGAACCCTACAGAAAAATAATCCCATGAATTTAAATTAAAAAAAAGTTATTAAATCAACAAATTACAAAAATGGGAAGTTTAATCTGGATTTAAATTGTTGAAAATCATTACGTGGTTCATGATATCTTTAAGCCATTACATGTATGTTTTGTTTGTATGACCCTAATAATGGCAAGGACTATCATAAAGGATACATTCAGGTGCGGACCCAGCATCTCCTTTATTGTAGGGTGCAATCATATCCAAAATGGTTTCATCCAGACTACCTCATATCAGGCATATTGTACTGTCATTATAGTCATCTGTTACAACTCACATGGGGTCAGTAAAGAATATAAGACAAAATACTTACTGGTCTTTCATTTGGATCGATAAAAAATACTTTTATGATTATCTCAAATTCTCCCCAACCAGTCTCCGTAATTTCATAAGGGGGCTTGGTTACAACTAGAATTACAATAGAACAATTTTAGAATTATTGGAAATAAGTACTATACTTTGATAGCGTCAGAAGAAGCGGTGGGAATGTAATATTACCTCTTAGGGGATTTCCATAACTTTCGTGCAATTTAAATTGAATTTTCTTCACATAGGCAGACATGTCCTAAAATGTAATAAATAAAAAGATATACATTATGTATAATAAACACTGTCCTGAACATAGAGAAATTACAGTTATTTATAAGGGTTAACACATCACATAATCTTGGGGAATAAGGGATAAACCATATCTGCAGTGTAAATATGTTATATCAAATAAATCCATTGATAAATTTAGATATTAAAGTGTAAAATGTGAAGACAGAAAGTCTGATTTGATGGCTTTGCACACTCCAGGGTGAGAAGATAGGAGTGTCCCCTGTGGCAGCTTCAAAGAGCCCCTGCTGTGAGATATAGCCTGGCCTGGGATGGAGTTTGACACATGAATAGACTTTTAGGAACCACTCAGCATGGTGTCTGGATCACAGAGCCCATACTTTATATAGACAAATAGAATTCAGTTTTAAAATATGCCACTTAAAAATCAATAAAAAGTAGTGATCAACCACATATTCCTCCATAGCATGATGAAGGGCAACTCATGCCAAATTCAGAATTATGCCCCACAAAATGAGGATAAGCTCTACGATTACACTGTATCTGGGCGTGTTTGATATCAAAAGATGGACCAATTCACAGGGGATTTATAAATAATAAAATTGAATCTGTATGACGCTCCACAGAAAAGTTAGGTCACATAGTAGAATTGGTTAGTAAATCAGGCAACATGCACATGGTGATTGAAAAAAGTGTCACAGGCCACAACCCCCTGGGGATAGGAAGTGGTGTGGAAGTGTCTTTAAAAGGCTGAGACCAGGTACAGCAAATTGTCAGACTTTGGGGACATCAATTCACATTGATAGGCTGTCCATCTTTCAAGCCAATTTCCCTTGGCCAGAATATACCACTTATCTGTAAGTTATTCTCTGAATTCAATTCCTTATATTTTAAACTGTGTTAGCTTGTGTATGTTATGTCAATCTATTAATTGTTTTTTTTTTTTATATCTGAATACCCTGTACTTTTGTATATTAAATCTATAATTTAATATGTTGCGCCCTTGATACTCTAAAGAATCCATTAGCCTGTTAAGTAATAGCTTGATCAAGATAACCCATTGAATGCCAGTGTGTGTGATTTGTTGATACATTTGATTAACAAGCTGTGTGTGCTTGCATTTACATAACAGTCTGGAGGTGTGAAGAGTTAACCCTGTGTTTGCTGGTGTGGGTCTTGCTAGTCTGAGCAGCTAGAAGCCTTGTGTGCCAGTGTGGGACAGTATATTTGGTCCTATTGCCCATATTCAATAGGTGGTGGCGAACCTGAAGTGTGTGAGGTGAGAGCACGGTTTGGGGGCGTTTCAGTAGGTCTATAACCTGTGTGATAGGTAGAGAGAGAGACTGCGGGCTGGAATCGTGTGACCTCATACAGCAAACACCCCCAAAGTCACGGCAGCTGGGAGCGTGTTCGTGACAATCACACACGCATACTTTAAATTACCTTGTAGAAATTACCTTTCCATCTCATTAAGAACACTGCTTAAGTTTCCAACTATACTACACAGCAAGACATGTTATGTACATTGAGCTTTCAGTGTAAATGCATAGTAATAATTAAAACAATTTGCATTTTATATTCTGGCTGCTTTCACTCGGTATTTTCCAGTTAATAGAGCTATGCAGTTTCTTACCTACCAATAGCTGATTTTGTAATCACCTTCAGCGTTCTCCCCAAAAAATGTTGCCAGCCAGGTGGCATTAAGAAGTAGTCGGGTGGGGGCAGTTGTAATACTTTGCAATAATATTGAAAAATGTTGGAGGTTATTGTCCACAACTGCCAGGACTGGTGGTCAGTGGTCTAACACACAGTGCTGAGTGTAGTGCTCATATAGTGTTTGTTCCAATAGGAGAGACAATGGTTTATTCTATTATAAAAGGACTCTGTAAGGCTCCAAGAGACGGGTGGCAAGTGAAAACAGCCGGGTGGAGCATCCGGGAAATAGGTGCTGGGGAGAACACCGACCTTACATGTTACCTTCCAAAGCACCAGGTAACAGTGTTCTTATACAGTGTTCCTAATAACAGGGCTTTAACGGAGTTTGCACAGCACATCATTCCTTGGAGGACTTCCTGGCAGCCCTAGTAAAGGTGTTAACTCCCTATTCATCTGAGCAGAGACAGGAAAAAGAAAACCTTCAGAGTATATGGTGTAGCTCCTCCTCTTCCTGTCCCTTTCCAGCTGAGTAGGCAGTTATTTTGTGTTTCACTATGAAGCTCACCTTAATTCCTAGAACAGGATCTGGCAGGCTTCGATATCACAACCGCAGGCAGTGGGCCTGGCGCAGCAGGAGGACGGCTATCCTGACTAATGTAGTAAAAAGTAGGGTCAGGTGTATTGCTAGGAGAAAGAAGCGCAAAGAAGCGACCTTTGCGTCAAAAGGCAGCAAAAGGTCAAAGTCCTGTCACATGCGGATTCAGGCCAGGACAACTGACCAGATATGGATTAGAAGCCCTCCCCAAAAGAAGCTGACGGACACAGACCTTAGGTAAGCCCTTAGTTATATTTGTGCACACATCGGTAATAGTTATTATGCTTTTAAGTATCTTAAACCTGTAAGTAAAAAGATGCTGAAAAACCCATCCTCCGCCCCATAAAGTCTAGAGCATGTGACCATTCTCGATCTGTCGATTGTATACCTCAAACTAGGAATGAGCCATGTCCCCCATCACAGCAATTTAAATAGTTAATGGACTGGATTATTAAAGGAAGGTACTACAAGAACAAGATTACAGATGGGATTATATATGAATATATAGAACGAACTACACAAACTCATATACACTACTACTACTACTACTACACTGACATACACACACTTCTAGGGTTTTAACAAGGTACAGGAGAGAAACATTCTTCAAAGGAAGAGAAGTAATAGAATATAAGCATATGCACTGACACTGGAGGGAAGTAGGTTGAGAGGAAATTTAAGGAAAAATTACTTCACAAAAAGGGTAGTGGATGAGTGGAATAGCCTCCATCAGAGGTGGTAGAGGCTAATACAGTAGAGCAATTTAAACATGCTTGGGATAGACATAAGGATATCTTTACAAAGAACTAAAGGATAAAATAGGGTTTGAGGCTACCATAGGTTAAAAGATAGGCAGACTAGATGGGCCAAGAGGTTCTTATCTGCCGTCAAATTCTATGTTTTTATGTTACTACTACACTGACTCCCATACACCATGGGCCTGAAACTTCAATGGATGCATACTAGGCCGGATTCATTGAGGAGAGTAGGGCAAAAGGAAGGAGCAAATTTGCACCTTGGCAAAACCATGTTGCATTGGCGACGGAGGTAAATTTAAAATATGACGGCAGATTTATAGTTGGGGTAGGGCATGACCTAGATTAACTTTACATTTCAGTGTAAAAATATAGCATACTTGCCAACTCTCCCAGAATGTCCGGGAGACTCTCTTGCATTTCACATGAGTCTCACGGACTCCCGGGAGAATGTGGCAATCTCCCGCAAATCTGCCCACTTAGGTCCAAAACGCAGCGATTCACCGGGAATCGCGGCATTTGGCCCTGCCCCCTGCTGTCAAATGATGCATTTGCGGCATTACATCATAGGGGCGGGGCTCCAGAAGTGTCATTTTGGACCCGCCCCCATAACGCCCACCTCCCACGGCAGGCTCCCGGAAGCCAACTTTAGAAAGTTGGCAGGTATGAAATATAGCTATTAAGTATTTGTGCACTACATGAAAAAAAATGATATACTGCAATATAGTAAACAAAATACAAATATATGTTTTGTTATTGGTACCTCATTACGATAGGGTTTCACGTAAACAGTCCACTGGTGGGTATGTCCATCTTCTTCTCTTTTCTTGCCAAAATATCTGGCTACATTGCCATAGACTATAGGCTTCACAATTGTAATTCCCTATTATTAATAAAATAGTTTAAAAAAATAAGTCACAAAATACTAAATATTCTGAATTAAAATAATCACATTCTTATTATTGTATTATTTTTACTGCCGTAGATTTTTTGTTTCCTTTGTGATCATGAGACAAATTGGTACTTTTACATCCAAGTCTATTCAGGTACATTCAAGTTTAATATTTTTACATTACCAAAACCATATGCAGGAGGATTTCCACTAACAAGGCATCAGCATTCCACAGTATTTTAAATACCCTGGCAAGATTAATATAGCAATCAGAACCAGGGATGACCAAAAATTCAGAGTTTAATGGTATGAAGCTAGAAATTATCTGGCTGCTAATGTCTTAGTGGAGCAACAGTTAAAAATGTAGACAGGCTCCACAGGTAACCATCATAAAATATATACACCATCTACAAACAAGCGGATATTTAGAAATGTTTAGCCATGTGTTCTTAACCAGTTTAATTCCTACAATTTAAGTCTGAAAAAACAAAATACTTTTAAAGCAGTACATATTGCCTGTTTAAATATTGCAAGATTTGCTTGGCTCAGAAGACTGCGCAGTTCTACAAGTAGTACTGTCAAATGAAGAGCTTACTCTCCCGTGGATAATATAAACTTATTAAATATTAAACATTTCATGGGTAGTTTATGTCTCCTATTTGATACTGTTCTTTAAGTAATTATGATTATTTTGTATTTATAATTTTTTTTTTTACTGGGACTACAGAATCTACAGTCAGACGTCTGAAAATTCTAATTGCAACAATTTATTAAAAAAAAAAAAAAAAAAAAGTGTAAGATGTAAGCACAGTGCCGCTATTCCTAAAATATACCCAGTTATCATATTCACAATGACAGTTGCATTTTTACAGGACGTTTTAAAACACGCGTTTAAGGCAGTTTCAAAACAACTCTAAGGTGCAGTACCAGTCACCCCATTGTGATTTCTTTCCTTACATACACTGCAGATTGTAAGCCTGGCTTCAAAATTATTATTGCACCCAAAACATTGCGCCTGCCGTTGCTCTGGCACCTGTACTGTACTCTGTGATGGATTACCACCATGTGCACACGTGAATGCCGGTCACGCAAAAAGAGATTTAAAGGAGAATTGAACGCGCTATCATTAGCCTAATGCCCAAACGGTGTGCAGGCAACCTCCGGACAAAGCCCTCTGGGGTACGGAGACCCGTCCACGCCTGCATATGCAGGAGGGTCCCGGGCCCCTCACCTTAACTCTCCCTCCGGAGTCCGGGCCGAATTCAGCCATCCTCTTGAACATATTGCTGCGGGAGGCGGCCGGGGAGGGGCAGGGGCAGCTCACGGGCAAGCCAGCGCCACTCACCGCAGGGAACGACCAGACAAGGCCGAGGAGATAGCAGCCACTGCAAAGACTGTTGTGGGAATTTCAGCGGCACAGATCGTGAGAGAAATCCTGGTGCAAATCTTCCGCAGTAATCAAACCCCCTCCTATTTTATTGTGCGAATGGTACAGTCCAGCCAGATACACACTCCTCTTTGTTACAAAACCAAGCGCGCCTATAACTAAAATAAGGGGTGGTGCCACGCACGGGCGTAAGGCAAACAGACAATAATAATACCAGCAGTGCACTTGGATGAATAGCCCCTGGATTGTGTTATCTGCTATAAGTAGTTAGAAAACTATGGTTATGGCATAATAACTGTAGGCAAAATATGTAAGAACCTCAAGTTCAAGATTTCCAGTGGCAAAAACCGGGATTGTCCTTGTAAAACTGCTAGCTGGATTCTAAACCACACTGTATGACTATAGATCATCCAGGATATAATATTAAGCAACAGTATAACATCATTATATGTACTGCTTAGTTTAATTTGATTCTTCCGTTAATATATGCAACACAATACATAACCACTAGTGATTTTTGTTTTTTCAAACACAAGATATTTACAAGCTTGCGAAAATATAAATATGCAGCACAAATACCATTTCTTTACTAATTGTTATGTTTTGTGGCTTTTTACGTGCAATTACACCCTCATACTGTTAAATGCACAGTTTAGCCCACTTTGGTGGCTTAGTGGCTAGCACTTCTGTCGCACAGCACTGTGGTCCTGAGTTTGTATCCCCGACCAGGGCCTTATCTTTGTAGAGTTTCTATGTTCTCCCCGTGTTTGCGTGAGTTTCTTATGGATTCTCCGGTTTCCTCTCACACTCCAATAACATGCTAGTAGGTTAATTGGCTCCTGACAAAATTAACTCTAGTGTGTGTGTTAGGAATGTAGACTGCAAGCTCCAATGGGGCAATCTACTCTTTCAATTAATGACAAAGGTAATCTTAGTCCTGGAACAAATAAAAGAAAATACCAAACTTATACTAACTTTTTCCTCTATAAATATATACAAGAGTCTGAGTTCAAAGCTGCACCGTCACAATTTGAGGCAATTTGATGGAGTATTTCTTGCGCCATCCAAAGGTAGCACTGGCAGGAGCAGAGATGTGGAGTTGAACGGACCACTTGGTTTATGCAAGGTTTGGGCTTCGCTGCCAGGAGTCCACAGTAATAACCAATAACGAAGCACCAAGTCAGTAAGGAGCAGAAAGGTCAGGCAAGCCAGAGTCTGGTACACTACCTGTTGAGAAGCACCATATCAGAACTAAGAGAAGTCAGCACAAGCCAGCATCAAGAACCAGGAAAACCGCCAGGAATGTGGCGCAAAATAGGAACCAAGGGAATAGTCCAACTAAGCCATGATTAAAACCAGGAACACTCAAGGAACCAGTCAGGAACAGCTGGGAAAACAATCAGCAGATCAGGGATCAAGGTACAGAAACCTGATAACTGCCATTGAATAGTTCACAGAGTCAGGTTTAAATACCCTAGCTCATTTTGAATTATCCACTCCATGACATCAGCGGTCATGTGACCACAAGTCTAGTGTTCTCAGTTTCCAGCGCTGTTTTTTGATTTTTTTTCCCTTGGTTCTATATTGAGACCCCACAGGTCTTTACAGCTGCAGGCACTGATTCACTTATCCTCCCTATTGAAGCTCTATATTAAATTGCACCAGGATTTTTCTATATCCATTTTTTTCTTTCTGTGCACACAACCAGTTTAACTTTAATTAGCAAGTCGATACTGGTTAAGGTTCCAGGGTTCGTGGGCCAATTAAAGTTGTCTTTGGCTCAGCCACCCAATGTTCCTCTGAAGTAGAAGCACTGCACGATGATGCGGTCACATGTCCACCCAAAGATGTCAGGACGGTGATGCACATCATGACAGGCCTGAAGTTAGGGCTGGACTCGGGGGAATAATAGGAACCATCAATGAGGCAGGAAAAAAACATGGGTGCGATCACGAGCTGAAGACACAGGTATAAGCTTGTAACAGTTAAAAAATAGCTCAAAAGCAGGCGATGGAGATGGATTGTTGGGAAACATGTAGAAGGTGATTAAAATGCATCCATCTTGGTTGCACCGCCCACCAGAAATCACTCAGACTTTTTTTAAATCTCACTATTTCTATTATTTTCTCAACACTATTTTATTTCAATTATATATTGTACAAGCTTTGCAGTTTAGGATTATTTTAATGAATAAAAGTATACTTTGACATATTTTAATTTATTTATGTTCTAATGTTTTTTTTCTTTCTTATTATTCGTTCTTGGTTGATGTTCAGGGAGAGCACCACATATGAAAGCAGATTATGTGGATGTCACAGTTAAGAAATGTAGTGCGTTCCATTTGTGTTCCTGCATGTAGGAGCCTAGTGGCTAATAGGTAATCAGTTTTATCACTCTTTGGCCCCTCAGTGATGTCAGGTGCCTGAGTGAATCCTTAGAGGATGTAACTTAATGCTGAACCTAAGCTGTCCAAATTTGAGCTTCCAGAGTTTGAATGAGATCACGATCCTCTTTTGGCTAAACTGCGGCTATGCTAATTAATCTACCTCTGGTGATAGCATTATGAGCATCCCACAACGTGGGGAGAGAGAGATCCTCTGTAGATTTTACAGCAAAGTATTGTTTTCTATGACCTTCTATTTTTTCATAGCAAACTGCCGTTAGTTATTTATCTATTAGCTAAATGGTGGGAGATATGCAATTGGTTGGTTGAAGACATTATATGTTCACAGTAAAATACTTTGTCACATGCCAGACCTGGGGGTAAATGTATGAACATGCGGGTTCTTCAACACCCGCGTGTTCAGCGTGTTCGGCGATTTAATTTCAAGCGGCGCTGCATTGTAAAGGGAAGTTTTCCTTTACAATGCAGCGCCGCTTGAAATTTAATCGCCGAACACGCTGAACACGCGGGTTTTGAAGAACCCGCATGTTCATACATTTACCCCCTGGAGTCTGACTATTACTTACAGGATCCAGTATCTGGAACTCTCCCTCTGCTCCGCTGGTCCTGGTGCCGACTTTATCTCCCACTCTCCCGTGTTGCTTTCCCGCTCTGCTATAGCAGCAGGCATGCAGATAAATGAATAATTTATGCTTGCAGTCATATAAATACTGATATACCATCCCACCCAATTCAAATCCATATTATTTAAACTAAAGAGAATGGGAAAGGGGGAGGTGATGTAGAAAACGGGGCGGGGGGGGGGGGGGAGATGGGACTGGAGAGAACAATGGGAAGAGAGAGTGCTATAGAGAGCAAGGATGGGGTTATTCATAGGGCTGGGGTCTATCGGGGCTGGTGGAGGGGATATGTATGTTTATCAACTGGGAATGCTCCTAATTTAATGTCTAGTTGGTAGGGAATCGATCTTAATAAATGGGAATGTTTTTAATTTAAGGTTGGGGCTGGTCTGGAGGAAAAAGACTTATTTATTATACGTAAACGCTATTAATTTCATGTCAGTCTGGTTAGGAGGATAGAGGGTTTGGGGCATTATTATTAAGTGTAGGTGCTATTAATTTAATTTCAGGATTGAATGGGGAGAAATAGGCATATTTATTAAATGTGAATGCTATTAAGTAAATTCCGGGGCTGATTGGGTGTAAGGAAGCTGGTTTAGGGGGAGGAAAGCCTTGATTGTCCACTCACTGCTCAGCTTCCAGGAGGTGAACGACTATCTCTTTTCCAAACAGGACTCCAACATTCCAGGATCTGGCCAAGCATTAACTGATCTGAAGGCACAAGCAGTAGCACCAGGTAGTTAAAGCTACGATAACAGGTAAGAGAATGCAGCACAGGACTGGAGAATGATCTTGAGCTTGTAGAGGTTACACCTCCCCAGCAACATATATTCCCACTAAGATGGATGGGGGGTAGCAGGCCCGGCGCTCCCATTAGGCAAGGTTAGGCACTTGCCTAGGGCGCCGGGCTCTGGAGGGCGCCACAGAATTCTAAAATACTTTAAAACTGTGCGGCGACCGCTGACCATACCTGTCACAGCCGCCGCACAGCATTCAGATGCACAGGGAGGGGGGGGAGAGGCTATTTTTTCACCACCGCCGCCTCTCTGCTCCGTCTCCTCCCCTCCACTTACTAGTGTCAGTGAGTGGAGGGGAAGAGACGGAGCAGAGAGGCGGCGGTGGTGAGACAAGG
Organism: Mixophyes fleayi; assembly: GCF_038048845.1. Lineage (NCBI taxonomy): Eukaryota > Metazoa > Chordata > Amphibia > Anura > Limnodynastidae > Mixophyes > Mixophyes fleayi. Next base: position 234,456,119 of record NC_134405.1, read on the forward strand.
TAAGGAGAGGAGGGCGACGATTTTTGCGGGGGGGGGGGGGGGGGCGCCGCTTTTTTAAAAATGCCTAGGGCGCCGTGGACCCTAGCACCGGCCCTGGGGGGTAGTGCCAGTATTCTATGTTGTCCTGGGCACTTAAATATCTAGTCACGGCTCTGCTTTGTATTCTCGTATCTGAAAGAGGTAGAGGTGCATCATCTTTTTCTTTAATGTGGAAGCAATGTATCCTAAAAATGATATCCCCCTATGTCTGTCCAGGTACAAATTTAGGTCGCAGGGCTTACAAATTAAGTAGATCTTCAGAGGCCTCGCAAGATTGATTTGAAGAGACGTCGGAGGCAGTCAGGCAGAGGAGAGATATCTATGGATTTCAAGATATCCTTGATTCTGATATTATTTATTTGTGCTCTGTTTTCTAAGTCTTCATTTTTATCTGTGAGAGCAGATACATCTGAGTGTATGGGGTGAGGTCCGCTTTGACAACTGCTTAGCCTATCTAATTAGTCTTATTTTTGTAACATGTATGTTTTATTTCTGATACAGCGCACTCTGGACAGAATTTCTGGACTATATGACTTAACTAGGACTAAAAAGTTGCTTTGATATCCTGTACTTGGTTGATTATTAGACTTCATACCCGTGGGTAGACCTAACCTTCGTTATTTGGTCCTGGGTTCAGACATCTCTTAGGACTTTGAAAGTTGTGCATCAAAAGTTTGTCCCATTTTATAGAGTAGCTAGTTGAGTATAGGGTACTTGCTTTTTGCTGTTGAAAGCCATAGTGTTTGGCTATAAGTTCTCACTATACTAAACTGTTGCACAGGTTTTAATGTGCCTGGAGACCTGTCCAAACATAAGCATCAAGAACTCATTCTTAAAAATGCGTTGGGTTTGCTTAAGAAACTTTAGTGAGAACACTTGCTTATAATCTCTTACTTTAACTTTGCCCTCTTATTTTTCTTTTCTCATTTATATAGTTGTGAGGGGGCTTATGCTGTTCATTCATAAATATCCAACCACTCTTCATGGTCTGGCTTCTCCTATATCTTTTGCTCTCTCATGTGATTTTTAACCTCAGTAGCTTAGTCACAGGCACCGTCAGCAGGTAATCATATGAACTTATGAGTACACGTTCGGATTCCCCTTTATACAAAATAGATGACCATGAATAGCCATTAGGTGGCAGCAAATCACTATTAGTGAGCAAACATATACTGTATATACTGCAAAGTGAGTGAGAAGTCTTTCAGATACTATAGTCCTTGCACTTTCAGCAGTATCTTGTTGAGAACGTGTAATTTATAGCATGAAGATGATGATTTAAAATATTATGCTATAGCAGAATGTGTTATTGCATAGAACTTTTAAATGAGCAAGCTGACCTTGTTTGAGGGAGTAAGACTACCTTTTTGTTTGTCAGCTGCACCACCTGGAGCACTAGGCTGAGACAACGGGCCATCTTTAGCAGTTTATCGTAGGCTTGTTACACATTGTTTTTATTTGGTTTATTGTAGGCTATATGATTAAGGAAACTCCCTGGAAGCCTTAAATTGGTGATGGCTACCACTGGAGGAGACAGTAGATTGTAGTGGTCTTGATGCAAGTCTCTGGATACGGGTATAGTATACGGTTATTCAGTCCAATTTGTTATAATTCCTGAGTACTGTGTTGTTTCTGGACCATACCCAGAGGCAGTGGGGCACAAAAAGAGCAGGAAAATATGAAGTTAGAGCATACATGCCAACTCTCCCGGAATGTCCAGGAGACTCCCGCATTTTGCGAGAGTCTCCCGGACTCCCGGGCGAGTGTGGCAATCTCCCGAATTCTGCCCACTTCACTAGGAAGTGCCCCACTTCCTAGTGAAGTGGGCAGAATTAGATCCCAAACGCTGCGATTCCCGGTGAATCGCGGCGTTTAGCCCTGCCCCCCGCTGTCAAATGACGCGATTTGCGTCATTACGTCGCGGGGGCAAAATGACGCAATTTCGGCCCCCCGCACGACCACCTGCTACAGAGAGTCTCCCGGACACCAACTTAAAAAAGTTGGTAAGTATGAGTTAGAGAAAGTGGGATAATCAATGCTGTGAGATTAAACTTTGTTTCATGAGTTCACCCTGGAGATATCCTTTCGCTTTGACTGCTTACCCATGCATTGTGCTACCTGAAGGAAAACGGGTGTTGAAAGGTAAAGCAGGGCATGTTCAAGGATCTTCTGTGTTTCTGAACACACTGTCACTGAAAAAGGGACATTTATAGCATGATATATTGTTACTTTAAAAGTTTTGACAGTAAAGTTTATTTTATGATTGAAAAAAATTAAGATTACTAGTTTATCTTTTCAGCTATAATTTTGTTCTTAGCAGCATCATTTATTTGCATATTGTCAAATATAGAACACAAATTATTGATTGTGATATTTACACTGATTATATTGACTAGTATAATGTTATCTACTATATAAATGCCTAGTGGCGTGTGTGGAAAAAAAAAACCCAAGCTGCAGCGCCACCTGCTGGGCAGAGTTATACACTGACCTATATATTTATTGAAGGAGAAGTGACAGTTGGGAGTGGTTGGTGGTTGCCGGGGGGTGACAGTGGGGAGTTTTTAACACCTTAAGTAGCTTGATGAAGGATGTGGCGATGAAGATGAAGGATGAGGTGATGGAGAAAAATGATGAGGTGGTGACATGTGGACAAAACCACGTTAAAAAAGGGCGCTTGCGTCGGGAAGTAACGCTCTTCCCCTGAGGAGGCCTGGGCTAGGCCCAAATGCATGACAAGAACCTTTTTAACACCTTAAGTAGCTTGATTTGACTAGAATGCATGAGTATCATGCACGGGTTAACTTGTATTGAATATATTTGCACATTGTATAGTTTTATAATGGCTTTTCATGCACCAGTTCTGAAGACTAGAAGGTGAGAACAGTGTGAAACATTATTTAAGGATATTCCAGCTGAGATCAATACTAAGCATATAGAAAGGATGATTTTACCAGGTTAAAACCGCTACTAATCAAAGATGCGGTGGGATATTACATGTAGGAGGGGAGCACAGTGGTTAGAGAGCAATTTTGAATAGCAGAAAATGTAAAACAGCCTAAAAAAGACCAGTAAAAAAATTTAATTTAATCGAACCTCCAAGAGTAATATTTAACATATCAAACGTGGCCCTGAAGGATTCAGAAATAAACATGTTAAAGAAGGATCTATCTTTTGCACTTACCTGTGCTCAAATAACTTCAATTTAATCATTGATCTGAACAAATGTCTTAGAAATTTGACATTGAAGAGGCATTTTATTACCACAATAAAGCAGAGGCAAATTTAAAAATTTGGGAATCAGAATAATCTTTAAAAATTAAAAATTTACCTTTCTATATGGGTTTACAGGAAAAATCCAAATTCTTCCCTATTGAATGAAAGATAAGTTATTTGGACTTATATTGTGAATTAGTGAAAAAAGAATTTGAAACACTTTGTTCAAGCCTTATATACACCCATCAGCCATAACATTAAAACCACTGAGCTTTGATTATCTTGTTACAATGGCACCTGACAAGGGGTGGGATATATTAGGCAGCAAGTCAACATTCAGTTCTTGAAGTTAATGTGTTGAAAGCAGAAAAATTTGGGCAAGTGTAAGGATCTGAGCGACTTCGACAAGTGCCAAATTGTGATGACTAGACGACTGGGTCAGAGCATCTCCAAAAAAGCAAGTGTTGTGGGGTGTTCCTGGTATGCAGTGGTTAGTACCTACGAAAAGTGGTCCAAGGAAGGACAACTGGTGTACCGGTGACAGGGTCATGGGCGCCTAAGGCTCATTGATACGTGTGGGAAGCAAAGGCTAGCCCATCTGGTCCAGTCCAACAGAATAGCTACTATAGCACAAATTGCTGAAAAAAATAATGCTGGCTATGGTGACACCAGACGCCAGAAAGGTGTCATAACACCCTGTGCACCGCAGCTTGCTGTGTATAGAGCTGCATGGTAGCAGACTGGCGAGTGCCCATCCTGACCCGTCCGCCGTTGAAAACACCTACAATGGGCTTGTGAGAGACAGAATTGGACCATGGAGCAATGGAAGAAGGTGGCCTGTTCTAATGCATCACATTTTCTTTTAAATCACGTGGCTGGCTGGATGCGTGTGCATCGTTTACCTGGAGAAGAGATGGCACCAAGATGCACTATGTGAGGAAGACAAGCCGGCGGGTGCAGTATGATGTTCTGGGCAATACTCTGCTGGGAAACCTTGAGTCCTGTGAATCATGGCAGCACGGTGGCTTAATGGTTAGCACTTCTGCCTCACAGCACTGGGGTCATGAGTTTGATTCCCGACCATCACCTTATCTATGTGGAGTTTGTATGTTCTCCCTGTGTTTGCGTGGGTTTCCTCCAGGTGCTCCGGTTTCCTCCCACACTCCTTCTGGTAGGCTAATTGCCTGCTATTGAATTGCATGTAGTCGCTCTCGGTCTGTGTTTGTGTATGTTAGGAGATTTAGATTGTAAGCTCCAATGGGGCAGAGACTGATGTGAATGAGTTCTCTGTACAGCGCTGCGGAATTATTGGCACTATATATATAAATAAATAAATAGATGATGTTACTTTGACATGTACCACCTACTTAAACATTGTTGCAGACCAAGTACACTCTTTCATGGCAACTGAATTCCCTGATGTCAGTGGCCTCTTTCAGAAGGGTAATGTGCCCTGCCACACTGCAAAAATTGTTGAGGAATGATTTGAGCAACATGACAGAGTTCAAGATGTTGACTCCAAATCCCCCAGATCGCATTCCAATCAAGCATGGAGATGCACTAGCATTTAATACATTTATTAATATACTCCATGAGAACGATTATAATCGAATTGCTCTCTAGAAACTGGTCAAATTGATACTTGTACTTTTCTGAAAATTATAGATAGTAATAGTATCTAGACCCGTGATGGCTAACCTATGACACGCGTGTCACTCGTGACACGCGGAGGCAGTTTGACTGACACGCCAGGCGATTCAGTCAAACTGCCTGTTTTAAACATACCAAATATTTTTTCTGTACAGCAGCCGTGGACGCTTGTTTGACAGCGCCGCGGCTGCTGTACATCTCCCCGTCGGCAAAATGGAGCTGCTGCGCACGCGCGGTCGCAGCAGCTCCTCCCTTGTGTATATCTCCCGGCATTACTTCAATGGCGCGCTTCCCTGGAGCACGGTAGGGCTTGTAAAGGATATTTATAATATTTAATAGTAAAATAGCCTCAGATACTGGCCACCAGCAATGTTATGTAGTGTTTTTATTTGTAGACAAAAGACTCCATTTCTGGTGAGCCTGCAGGGTATGCAGAGCTGTCTGATTATATATAAATATTGTATTATAGGATAAAAAAAAACTTTTTTAATCCTATAATACAATATTTATATATAATCAGACAGCTCTGCATACCCTGCAGGCTCACCAGAAATGGAGTCTTTTGTCTACAAATAAAAACACTACATAACATTGCTGGTGGCCAGTATCTGGTTTCACCCTGTAGCCCAATGATAATATATATATATATATATATATATATATATATATATATATATATATATATATATATATATATATATATATAATTTGTCATTGGGCTACAGGGTGAAACCAGATACTGGCCACAAGCAATCTTATGTATTGTATAGTGTTGTTTTATATTTATATTTTTATTAAATTATATATATATATATATATATATATATATATATATATATATATATATATTATTTTTTTTTTAAGTGACACGCGACCCGAGGAAGGCTACACTTTTTTCTGATTTTTGACACACCAAGCCGAAAAGGTTAGCCATCACTGATCTAGACTATTCCAGCTGTCATTTAAGGAACTAGAAAAGCAACATTCGTTTCTCTCAGTTCACACGCAACTTAAAAACTGCTCAACAAAGCAAATGTATGACAAGTTTTTAAAAAGAATCATGTTACAGAAAGTGGTTTACCACAATCGGTTATAGATACTATTATTGTTTATTTATATAGACCCTATCATATTACGCAGCGCTGTACAGAGGATATTGAGTTATTCCCATCAGTCCCTGTCCCATTGGAGCTTACAATATAAAGTCCTCAACACACACATACTGTACATACACAGACAAAGGTCCATTTTTGTCCAGTATGTTTTTGGACTGTGGAAGGAAACTGGAGCACTCACAGGAACCCCACACAAATACAGGGAGAATATACAAACTTCGAACAGATAGGGTCCTGGTCGGAAAACACGTGACCCTAGCACTGTGAGGTAGTTGCCCATAGTAGTTTGGAAAAGCTAGAACGTAATTCTCTCTTGAAATATAATAATAGAAAGCCAATGGATAGAGAGGACAAAAGTGTTTTTTTTGTGTTTTTATCACTCACTATAGCAAAGCAGACAATAATATTAAGAAATGACTAGACAAATACAGGTGTTTATTGTAATCGACTAAAGTGGTAAAATCTTATGCTGTCCTTAGTTTACTAGAAATAAAAGAAAATTGGTATGATGAAAAGTTTCTAAGGAGAACAAAAGGACTTTATCCCTGTGGTATAAAGTATGTAAGTTCTGTAACATAGATCTTTCAGACTATCCCCTAGCCCGGCGGTTTCCAAAGTGTGCGCCGCGGCTCCCAGGGGTGCCGCAACGCTGTCACTGGGGTGCCGAGGGCCAGCCATAAAAAAAGAAAGAACACAGAAACTTACCAATCCGTCGGGCGCCGGGACCCTGCAGCCTCCTCTCTCCCGCAGCAGCTGTCACTGAATATCGACGTCAGTAATAAGCTGCGGGAGAGAGGAGGCTGCTGGGTCCCGGCGCCCGACGGATTGGTAAGTTTCTGTGTTCTTTCTTTTTTTTATGGCTGGCACGAGGCAGAGGAGTGAGAGGGATCGCGACAGCGGGGCAGAGGAGCGGGACAGAAAGCAGAGGATGGTGACAGCGGGGCAGAGGATGGTGACAGCGGGGCAGAGGATGGGGACAGAGAGCAGAGGATGGGGACAGAGAGCAGAAGATGGGGACAGAGAGCAGAGGAGGGGGACAGAGAGCAGAGGAGGGGGACAGAGAGCAGAGGATGGGGACAGAGAGCAGAGGATGGGGACAGAGGGCAGAGGAGGGGGACAGAGAGCAGAGGAGGGGGACAGAGCAGAGGATGGGGACAGAGAGCAGAGGAGGGGGACAGAGGGCAGAGGAGGGGGACAGAGAGCAGAGGAGGGGGACAGAGAGCAGAGGAGAGGGACAGAGAGCAAAGGAGGGGGAGAGAGGAGACTGCTGGGTCCCGGCGCCCGACGGATTGGTAAGTTTCTGTGTTCTTTCTTTTTTTTATGGCTGGCACGAGGCAGAGGAGTGAGAGGGATCGCGACAGCGGGGCAGAGGAGCGGGACAGAAAGCAGAGGATAGTGACAGCGGGGCAGAGGATGGTGACAGCGGGGCAGAGGATGGTGACAGAGAGCAGAGGATGGGGACAGAGCAGAGGATGGGGACAGAGAGCAGAGGAGGGGGACAGAGAGCAGAGGATGGGGACAGAGAGCAGAGGATGGGGACAGAGGGCAGAGGAGAGGGACAGAGAGCAAAGGAGGGGGACAGAGAGCAGAGGAGGGGGACAGCGGGGCAGAGGAGGGGGACAGAGAGCAGGGGAGGGGGACAGAGAGCAGAGGAGGGGGACAGCGAGCAGAGGAGGGGGACAGCGGGGCAGAGGAGGGGGACAGCGGGGCAGAGGAGGGGGACAGCGGGGCAGAGGAGGGGGACAGAGAGCAGAGGAGGGGGACAGAGAGCAGAGGATGGGGACAGAGAGCAGAGGATGGTGACAGAGGGGCAGAGGATGGGGACAGAGAGCAGAGGATGGGGACAGAGAGCAGAGGATGGGGACAGCGGGGCAGAGAAGGGGCACAGCGGGGCAGAGGAGGGGCACAGCGGGGCAGAGGAGGGGGACAGTGGAGGGGGACACAGCGTGAGAGGGGCAGTGGAGGGGAGACATCGTGAGAGAGGGCAGAGGAGGGGGGACATCGTGAGAGAGGGCAGAGGAGGGGGGACATTGTGAGAGAGGGCAGAGGAGGGGGGACAGTGTGACAGAGCAGAGGAGGGGGGACAGCGTGACAGAGGGCGAAGTGTGAGAGGGCAGTGTGTCTGGATGCAGAGGGGGCAGTGTGTTTGGATGCAGAGGGGGCAGAGTGCCTGAGGGCAGAGTGTCTGGATGCAGAGGGGGCATTTTTGCATACAACTAAATAAAGGAGGGGTGCCTTGAAAAAATTTGGAGAATCTAAGGGTGCCGCAAACTGCAAAAGTTTGGGAACCACTGCCCTAGCCTGTGTAGCTTGAAATTGAAAACCCACCTGTTTATAAAAGACTACCAGTCCTCCACTTGGCCATTTCACCATGTATTATACCTCACCCTCTTTCATCTTCCATCTCTCCCACTCTCGATTCTTCCCCTCAGATCCCCTTACATGGGCTCACCCCCATGTGTCAACTGTTTGTCTGATCCTTTACCTTTAGATTGTAAGCTCTAGTGAGCAGGGCCCTCCTCCCTCCTATTCTCATTACCTATAACTTTTGCTCATCCGCTACACTGCGCACCTCCTCCTTGGGCTCTGCCCATTGACTCTATTCTTCCATTGTTTTTGCACCTCTTTCTGTTAGTTACATCCACGCTACTGGACATAGGTTTCAGCCTGCTGAACATACCCCTTGCACCCCAGTAGCTGTGTTGAAAGTTGTAGTGTTATTTGGTTACTGTATTGTACTGTAATACCATATACTCTTGTTTGCTCTCTGTACAGCGCTGCAGACCTCATGTTGAACCTATGTTCTCTTATGAATTATAATACAGCTTTGTAGTATATATGCTGGAATGTGAATGAGGACAAATATAAGGGGAGAGCTGGCAAATTTTAGCCCAGGGGGCAAGACTTGATTGAGCAGCCTATTTGGAACCTATATATATATATAAAGGAAAAAAAAATGCAAGTGGCCCTCTGACCCAGCCCAAGGAAGCCCTCTATGGGACCAACCGGGGGAAATATGCCCCCAGCCCAGCCTGCACATGACTAAAATGCATAGGCAAAAATATAAGACCCTGAATATTAGAGTACTGAAACAAGAAATAAAACAATAAAATAGAAAAATCACGCTCTATTTTGGAAAAATCCGAATCCTTTCTCTGCCATCGGTTATTAACCGTACATGGCAAGTTTACCTTATGGAGTATATGACTAGTATTCTCCGACACACCCCTGTCCAATTTGACAAGGTCTGGAGTCCTTGGACCGAGCACCACGGAGCCTCCTCCCCTCTTGCATTTTAAGGCATTTGAGCCTCAACTATCAATCCTAAACCTTGTCATGGTTCACCATCTTCTCCATACTTTTCTTTTCTTCACTTTGGATAGTGATTTCCCCTGTCCCTCTTACTCCTATTCTTCCCTCTCTCTTTCCTCTCCCTCCTACTCCACTTAAATTTATCTTTGCTTCTTTATATCGATAACAATATGTTGTTTATATTTCATGGAAACTTCATTGCAGCTTTCTTCCACTTGTATTGCCTGTTTCCTTTTTTGTTTGTATTGTAAAACTCAATAAAATATCTTTTAAAAAATAAATAAAAAAAAAATAGAAAAATCACAGTGTCCTCTGACAGTTTACCAGTTTAATCCAGATGGACTTATAGTTATAGAATTAGTTCAATTGGATAAAGTGGTGGTGGGGGATAGATTACTGAGATTGGCACAAAGAGAGACATACTGGATAATTAATATGAATAAACTACTCAAAAGTCTTGACTGATGGATGTGATATTACCCCATTTCTATAAAGCCTAACATTTTACTAATTACTAATTATATGAGTATTTATTGTGTGAGGTCATTATAAAAAATGGATTGTCAGAGCTTTATTTGAAATAAAAGTAAAATAGTCTCATAATCAATGTACTGGGTGGTTGTCACCTGATTCTGCAAGCAATAATGAGAAATGTTTTAGATACCATAACACCCAGAAATGTGCCCATAAATAAAAATGAATAATAATATCACGTGAGGCTCCATTGGGACGTCGCTCAGAATTTAGTTCCCCCTTTATGTTGGATTGAGCTCATAGGTAGTAGAATAAGGAGGGTGTCCTCTATACTAGACATTTTCGTTAATTTCCGTCAATCTTCTGAACTCCTGAGTCGTGGTGCAACAAATTCTAATTAAATTGTTTTAAACAAGAAGCCGAATTGGCTCAGTGGCAAGTGAGAGGGATTTTAGCCCTTGGGAGTTTTCAGAAACTCTCAGGTTCACCCATGAGTGTTCCATACGGCTATTGGAGTGATCTATGTTTAGTGTGGCTATTCTCCCTTGTAGTAAACCGGGAGAATAGTACCAGTAAGACTGGAAGCTCTGTGATAATAGTTGTATTACCATTTCTCATTTAGTCAATTCTAGTCACAAGTGGGATTTGCCCTTAGCACTGAATGAGTTCAAATGGCAGAGAAACTTACCTAAAAGTCCCTCACAGCTAGATATGCAGGTGTGAGCATGTCATCAAGCCTCACCCACTCCCATCCACTAGAGACAATTCTGACAACTAAATGTTCCTTATCTCCTCAATCCTGGCACCCACTGGCTCAGGAGGACCCTTATTTGTGGCTTCTGAGAAGTTATTCTTTGGTGATCATGAAAGAAATACCCCTACACTTCAGAAATCATTAAAAAATACAGGGTTGGGGAGTCCATTCTTATAGGCACTCAAATATCTGCTGATCCTCTAATTTTATTACTGCCATGCTATCAAAGCAATAAGCCAAATGAACGACATGTTAATACAATGATAGGATTAAAAGTTTCCATACAATCTGGGAGCCATGCGATTCCTGCAATGGCTCCCCATTACTAGGAATCATTGAAAGGCTTGTGTTACACTCTGTTTTTGATACACCAATATATATTGCTCCTCTCTGTTCCCATCTAGGGGGCTCCAAAAAGAACAGTAAGTACCCATCCTCTTCCCACCTATCTCTTCTTCCCCATCATTACTCAACCCACAATTTCTAAAAGAAAATACGACAGTTTAAAATTACTTCTAGTACCACTGTTTAGTTTTCTCATCCTATGTGTGCAGCAATACTTTATTTTTTAAAATTATTTCCATATTCCATATATTGACTGCCCTTACTGTAAAGAACCCCTTCCTTTGCTGGTTGTGAAATTTCCTCTCCTCTAACCTTAGGGAGTGACCACGTGTCCTGTGTACAGTCCTTGGGGTAAAAAGTTCCCATGAAAGTTCTCTGTATTGACCCTTAATGTATTTGTACATAGTAATCATATCTCCCCTTAGACGCCTCTTTTCTAAAGTAAACATGCCTAAACTGGCTAACCTTTCCTCATAACTTAATGACTCCATACCCTTTATCAATTTTGTTGCCCTTCTCTGAACCCTTTCTAGTTCCAAATTATCTTTTTTATAGAGTGGTGCCCAGAACTGTACTCCGTATTCAAGATGTTTGTACACCCTATTTTATAAATAAAAAGATCACAAAAAAAGGAAAAACTAGATTGCGTTCTATAACAAGAATATATTTATATAGTTATCACTTTAATATTATTATTTGACAAATACAAAGAGAAAGTAAAGTCACTTAGATCTTTTGTCTAGAGCTTGTTACCAAAGCTGCTATAGGCACATAATGTACATGAGGTTAATGATAACAGCTATGATATAGTAAAACATATGTTTATTGAGCAGCTTAGCTTCAGTGTGTGTGTGTGTGTGTGTGTGTGTGTGTGTGTGTGTGTGTGGTTAGTTTGTTATAGTGAAAAAATATCAAATCGGCTAAGCAAATGCTATGAAATGTACAAGATTACAACATATCTGGACTATCAAGTCTGCAATCTTTAGTCCACTTGGACAAGTCTTGTTTTCCTTTGCAGTTGTTTCTCCATCCAACCCTGTAGAAGACAAAAATAAGTATTCTTTATGCAACTTGATTGTGATATAGATATAGATATATAGATAGATATATATATATATATATATATATATATATATATATATATATATATATATATATATATATATATATAAATATTCCCACAATGTCTCTAACAGTCTTCCTCTTAGGACATTAGAGGGAACTTGATATTGGCAGGTCTCTATTTCTTTTTTGTTTTGTTTTAAATAACCCCATCCACTGCAGGAGAAAGGACTTCCTTCTTATACAGAATCAAACGTCAAAGAAGCTCAGGGAAGTTTTGTTTTCTTAACACATCTCACATAATTCCATTCAAAACGAAATTTTTAGTTTTTGGTTGAACTTAGCTGTTAGGTGAAACTGAAAGTAATATATTGCAATGTAGTTTAGTTCTTCTAGTCAGGTATAAATGGTCTTTGTTAGAAATCTCCAATTGGAGTGTATTTTTTTAATATTTCTGTGCACTGAGTCCTCGCCATATGACAGCAGGATTTTGAAGTTACAAGGTTCAGACACATAGGGATTGTCACCTGTCTAAAACACCAACTATAACCGAATATAGTCCTACATTTTTATCTGCAAATCGCAGGCAAGCTGCTTGATCAGGTAGAGACATGCCGAGTTCAACAGATGACTGATTTATTTTACTACTTGGACATTTGTCTGATCCAGTGTTTATCCTTTACTGTGTGTCTGAATTCACCAGGACTATGTTAATTAGTTTATGTGACAAAATCATTGTACAACCAGAATAATTTAGTCAAGAATTAGGAAACAATCAGAAAAAAATATATTAATTAAGACTAGATAAAGGCTCCACCCAAATATCAGGGCTCGGTGAATAAAGTTGGTCCTCCGATGCATGTTGGCATGTCTGAAGGTATGATGAATAGTGAGCCACATAAGCATACAACAAAAGGAGAGATAGAAAACACACACAAACTACAATGAACACCCGGCCATTCATCAATGAGGTCTGACAGTGAATCAGAAGAAATAAGCTGTGATTTGCATTGTATAGAATGTACAGCCGATTAATAGATCTGGGTTGATGATCAATTAATTCTGCCATGTTATGTTGTTGGGGTAGGACTGGGAACACTCATTTTTTTTTTTTTTATTGAAAGCCCGGGAACAGTGCTTTCGTGCCCTAATAAACGGAAAAAAGTGCGAAACTTAAAAAACGTGTACTAGGGTGCGGTCCATGGCCCTCCTCAAAAAAAGGATAGGCCCTAGTCCCCGACCCCCGGATCCATAAGGACCCTTAGGGGGCAAGGGTCTTCAGACCCCCCTTCGCTGCGAAGCTAAGGTGGGTCCCTTTGGCCCTGGGATCCACCGAGGCTTCACCCAGGGCTCGACAACTAGCTCACCCCCGGGAGGGTGAGCCAACGATGGGGTTTCAGGGGGGTAGGAGCCATAAGGCCACACAACCCCCCCTAGATCTTAGGGGACGCAGAGCCCAGAAAGGGCCTACCCGCACCCCTAAAAATCCGTGAAACAATCAACATAAAAGTGAAAGTGACAAACAAGGAGTGTCATAAATAAAAATAATAAAGTGCCGAGTGGTTACGGCCCCAGCCTCATGGCTGGGCTATTATAAAAATTTTCTTGCCCAGCCATAAGGCCGAGGCAAAGAATAAAAAGGCGGTGCGTATAGAAAGTGGTCTAAAGTGCTCGGTGCCAACATAATCACATTATATCTATTTCAAGGTGCTGCTGACGTGTGATTTTTTGGCACCCCCAGATCGCCACTCTGGGGGCACAATAGTCCCGGGCTTTCAACGCAGCTCACCCAGCCCCTGGCCAGAGGACCAAGTGCAGCTCTGCCACAACTGCACTTGATCTTAGCCAAAAGGCCGAGAAGCGACTGGGAACACTCATATTCCACTAGCAAATGTTACTGCCAAATACAAAAGCATTATAGGAAGACCTCTGCAACTAGTGAATATATATGAATGGGTGGTTTATATTGTAGTGAGATTGAGGTGAGAAATTGGTAGCTGTATCGTATGATATAATTTGGGGATGTACTGGCAAACTGCCCAGCTTTTTATGCAGAAAAGAAAGAACTATGTAAATTGAGTTTTTAGCATCTAATACTTACCATGCATTCATCCCATTAGGATCACTGACAACGCGCTTTGCACATCTCACAGAATTAGTAATATCATCGGATAGTAGTTCTGTTAAAAAAGTACGTAATAATAATATAATTACTTTATGATAAATAATAATTACGTTTGGTATGATTCTCAAGCTTATACCCAATAATAATGTCCTTTATTTCATATACCATGTTCTCTGTGCACTCTTAGAGTGGTTGCTCTTTTGTTTCTGCATTTTCATAGCCACAGATTCAGTATTTATTGAGAGTTATTGCCCCATAGTGCAAATGAAAATGTAAATGAATACTCAAGAGGAAGTAGGCTATCAATTCACCAGTTCCTTATCGGTGAAAGACAGGCCTCATGATTTTACTCAGGCAGTACCTCCATGTTGTCCTAGCAAACTAATAGATTACATACTAGTGTACTTGGGCCGCAAACACGGCCCAAGTACACTAAAGGTGTGTTCACATAAATGCAGCTCATGTAGACCTGCAGAAATATGTATGTACACCTGTTAGGGGGCGTATGTTTTGCACCTGCTATAGGGCAGATGCTAGTACGCCCTAATGATGATGACTTATCGTACACCAGACTTATGCTGGTGATGCAGAGGCATCTCGAGATGCTTATGGTTCTGCATATGGGCAGAAATACAGTTATTTTCCGTGCTATATTTTAAGAGTATGTTACTCAAGTTTTGCTTAAAGCTCTGCAACAGCCCCAGTGTGTGATATTATTATATACAGATACATAAAATATTTGTTGTCAAATTTTTTAAAATGTTTAATATTTAGAAAACTCAATAAGAAATTCAAATCTGTATGAATTTCCTCACAGCAGACAGAGTATGGTGTTAAACACAAAAAAGATTAGGTGCGAAACAATTACTGGCTAAATAATGATAGCTTGTTCCTCCTATTATTTTATTTTTTATTTAAAAAGAGATTTTTAGGATAATTATTTTTAAATAGAATTAGGATAAAGAAAATATTAATTTTAATTTGCAAAAAGTTTTATTCACTAATTTTACCTTTTCTTAATATTCTGAGCATGGCATCAGAATCAATAGAAAACCGTTTGGCCAACTCTGTACACACCAAAAAGCCCTGCTCCTGGGCTGCTGTTATTGGCTGGGCTGCAGGAGCTGGGTGTGGCTGTTCTCCCAGTTTGAGGCTGCACAGGGAGAGCTTGGGGCGGAGACCAGAAGATTGTATACATAGAGACAGGTGATATGTTCTCTCATGTGTGGTATGGTGATATTGACACGGTGTCAGCACCATGGGATGCTATGTATAATTATAGGGTACTTATGGGGGCACTATGCATACTGCAGGGTACTTATGGGGAACTGAGCATACTGCCTGGTACTTATTGGGGGCACTGCGTGTAGGGCAAGATATTCATTGGGGATACTGCGCATATGGCAGGGTACTTACGTGGGCACTATGCCTATGGCAAGGTACTTACAGGGGCACTGTCTCTACAGCAGGGTAATTACGATGCACTCTGCATACTGCAGGGTACTTATGGGGCACTGCAAGGTACTGTGGGGGCATGGAGCACACTGCAGGGTATTATGTGGGTATTGTGCATACTACAGGGTACACATTGTTTTTATAGGAGTGGTAATCAAGGACTGCACTTTGCACTTTTGACTCAAGGGAGTCTGACTCCACGGACCCAACACAGTGTGGCCACACCCCCATTGTAGGTGTGCCGCATAGCGGCAATGCACAATCTCTGTTCTAAACCTCTATGGAGGGAGCTGCAAAAAGTGACTGTACAAAGTCTCAAAATTCATCTTGGTGGCCATGTGTATAGAAGGGTAATAAGTTATCAGTTATTATATACACCTACATCTGTATATCAGTGTTTCTTAAACCTGGTACTCAGGACCCTTAACAGTGCATGTTTTCCATATCTCCCTGCTTTAGCATAGGTGTATTCAGTACAAACTGACACATTGTAACAGACCCACAGGTGGTATAACCTGGAAAACCTGCACTGTTGGGTGTCCTGGGGATTGGGTTTGAGAAACACTGCTCTATAAAACCATGGGGTAGATAAGAATATATTATTTCTAGCATTTCTTATTTGTTATATTTATGGATTGTATAGATACACTATACTTTTTTGTCTATCTTAATAGATTGTTGATCATATAATACACTCAACATTTTAATTACTATTGGTTAATCCTATATAACTTAATATTACTTATGATACTTGATATCACCATAGAGACACTGATTGGTGTATCTCCCAGATTTAAATAACATGAGATACAATAATTTTCTGAGCAAGATCAAAGTGATTTGTCCCTTTATCTGGTGATTGCTTTCAAGCTCTCCACAGTCCCAATTCCATTTGATGTTTTTTTATTCTTTATATTAAAATGTTGTATTCCTTTTTTATCTAACTATTTATTTTCAATTAAATGTCACTTAAATATTACACAATTTAACACCATTTAATATATTAGTTATCTTGTTTTTGTCTTCATAGTGAAGTGAACCTAATTTTAAAGGAAACACAATTTTACGAGATTCTTTTGTAGGAGAGGTGTGTATCTACTGTCTTTGCTTTAGATATTTCACAGTACATACCAGAGGGCAGCTCCATAGAACAGAGAAGAACATATTCAAACACCCTATGCATTGGTCTACATTGTGTATAATTTATATAAACAAAAGAGGTATCTTACCATTGCAGTTGATATTGCAAGCATTGTGAGATCTGGGGGTCTTGTAATCATTACACCACCACCGACTGTTTATTTGAAGAATGCCATAATCAGTGCTGTTGTCACCCCTGTTAAAGTTTGTGCGATCTGTGATAAAAGAGCTCTCGTAGAATGCTGTACAAACCCCTGTAAAGAGTTTAGTGGGTTTTTTTTTTTATTAAATACAATATTAAATAGAAAACATTTTGTTATGATTGTATTAATCATTTTGATCAATTACTACATGCTTAGGATATATCTAAATGAGTAATTACCAGAGCTACATTTAGGGTAACCCTTAAGACATTAGACCTAAACTACTTAGAAAGCTATAAATCGCTACATGACAGAGCAAACCTTTATACCAGGGTTTCCCAAACCCAGTCCTCAGGGCTCTATAACAGTGCAGGTTTTCCGGATCACATGTGACATAATTAGGACCACCTGTGGATCTGTTACAATGTGTCAGTCAGTAATGAATACACCTGTGCTCCAGCAAGGAGATATGGAAAACCTGCACTGTTAGGGAGCCTGAAGACTGGGTTTGGGAAACCCATACTATAAGGAGATGGTGATCAAGTTTGACTTATTTGTTAAACATATTTGTATTCATTTTAAACCCTTAAAATATATACAGGCAAGTTAATTTCCTCAGAACTCTTTGTATAAGATCCTGTATAGTCTGGCTGGCTGGGTTGTGGGACAGGGGGCCATATGCCCCCCGGAAAAGTCCAATACTGGGCAACCTTGGACTTTGTCACCTGCATCTTCAATTTTGTTTTCTTTAACATGATCCTAATTGGCGGCTGAGCCGTCTGTCCCCCATACCCTCCATGCTTTTGAGTCTATTAAGAGATATTATATTTATGGACTTTACCTTTTTCAGTCTTCCACAAGGAGTTTTCAGTCCATAAATCTTAACAAAAATGTAGGTGCTTGGTGATTTGCTACCAAATCATCCTGTGTAAATCAGTGATGTTTACTCTGCCTCTTTACTCTATATTATATGTAAACTCTTCTACAATGGATGCTCCTTATGGCAGTCTATTTTACAATTAAAAATACTAGGCTGTGTTTGTATTGTTAGTGAAGTGCAGACTGCATTATGTACGGAGAGAGTAACAATACCAAGATCCCCGGGGTCTACCTGCCTCAGTGTCCGTGCTCCTCTTCAGCGTGGTGACTGTCATAGCTGATAGATACCATGGTACATATGCAGGAGCGCCTGCAGCATGTCCTGACTTGCTAACTAGGCTGCAGTAAGTACACAGGGGCATGGAGGAAGTATAGGGTACGTACTTTTATTTTCTTTTATTACATAGATCGTCCCGCAAGAATTAAATATTAACAAATAAATCTTGGATGGAGATACCCTTTAAATATATCTGCACTGAATAATTATTGGGCTTTCCCTGTCAATATCAATAAATCAAACTGAATTGTTGTATGTTAGTGTTAAATAAATACTGCACTTGTATATTCTACTTATATTTACTACAAAGTGTGTGTATGGAAAGTTATTTATGTCTGAACAACGAATTCTAACCAATTAATTCTGAATAAACCCTTAAACTCTGCTGTACAAAAGTACTTACAGTTTGGCAGAGAGTAACCTCTGAATCCGTCAAGTCCCAATATTTTCATGGTCCTTGCAAGTTCACATCTTTCATATTTCTTGCCATTTGCAAATGCAAGTAGGAGCAGAAGTCCTCCACAGATTAACACTGCAGACTTGTTCATAGCTGAGGCGGAGGACAGAGTGTGGGGACTAGTTAGACACAGTGTATGTATGAGACGTCTAAATCTCCACCTCTGAAATAACTTCCTTTTTACTGCAAACAATGAACTGATAAAAGTGGCAGGAATATTACCAAATCGTCAAAAGGGAGTTGCCAAGTTCTTGAAAACTGAGTGACATTAGGGAAATAACCACATGATTATGGTGGAATTTCTGGAAATACAAATTTCACGAGATTTTACATACTTTGGTTTTCTTGAAATGGAAGGCATTTGGTCATAACTTATTTTTTTTATCCACTTCTCAAAATGATTTACATTTTTCACTTGTATTAGATTAATAAATCTTTCAACATAACACAAATTCAGTGCTTTGCTGTTAAAGTATAATCTCTAGTTCATCTCTACAGGGAGAATTCTCCTACTTCCTGGTTTGTGAATGTGCTGATCTTCCAGAGTGACACTGAAGGTCAAATACCTGCCACCTGTTCTGAATTTCAGTGTGAAAAGGCTGGTTCTGCTTTTCCTACTTATTTTCCAATGGCAATAAACAAAAATGAATTCATTAATTGGTATGTAAAGTAAACCCCATCAATTAAGTAAGATCAGGTTGGCAGGGATGCAAAGAGTTAAAATACCTCAGAGAATGACTGAATGGCAGTACAGAAATGCCAATAAAGGGTTGGCTCTTCAGATCTCATGAACTCAAAAGTGAACAGACCCAGTGACTAGGTGACCCAGAACTGTAAGAGAGCCCAGACCTTTCCCATTTAACACCACGCTGCAATTACGACCAAAAGAATAGGTAAAGAGCTTAGGTGAGGGTCTTGCTATATATTCCAATGAACATGGTATATGCTATTGCTGTTTATGGTTAAATACTGGAAGTGGCAGGGTTGTTACAAATATTAATCCATGAAAGTATCAAATCTAGCTATGGATTGTATTGCACTTCTGCCTCACAGCACTGGGGTCATGAGTTTGATTCCTGTCCATGGCCTAATCTGTGTGGAGTTTGTATGCTTTCCATGAGTTTCCTCTGGGTGCTCCGGTTTCCTCCCAGACTCCAAAAACATAGTATGTTGATTGGCCGCTATCAAATGGACAAATTTATTTATATAGCGCCACTAACTCCACAGCGCTGTACAGAGATTAGTCCCTGCCCCGATAGGGCTTACAGTGTAAATTCCCTAATAAAACACACACAGGCTAGGGTCAATTTTGATAGCAGCCAATTGACCTACTGGTATATTTTTGGATTGTGGTCAGGAATCAAATTCATGACCCTAGTGCTGTGAGGCAGAAGTGCTAACCACTAAGCCACCATTTTCTGCACCATATTTGTTACACGCCTTAACAGGAATTAAATTGTGACTGGTCAAGAAAGGGTAAAAAGTAATCATAATTAGTGAAAATCAATTTTGCATTTAATCATACTGGGGCTCATGTAGCATTGGATGTTTTTTTTTTGCATAATGTACGCATGGACCATATTTTACCTGGGACTGTGTCAGGTAAGGCTATATACACACTACAGTGTTTTCAGCCAATTATGAGCCAAACACCCGGTACACAAGTTTTCGGCCCAGTATTGCATTAGTGTGTACGCTCCAACGATGAATAAGGATTGTTCCAAAGGACATTACATTGATTAATTTGATTTTTAAACCAGACTAAAAATCTCATTCATCAATGGAACTATGTTGTTCCAATACTGCAGTGTGTATGCACTCACACTCAAGATCTTTATAGAGTTTACATAGTCATGAGCTTTTTAGTCCATGGTTATAACACATGAAGATCACAGAGCTGAAGGTAAATATAGTGTGTACACATGAATCGGCATCCTGATCGGGACTTTTTTCTTTTCAGTCGTTGGTAAAATTGTTATAGATAACACATCGGGTGAAAATTTCTGTAGTGTGTACTCAGCCTAAGATATTTCTTAACTGTGTCTGCAAAAGTTGTTAATTATAGCAGAACTATTCTTCGAGAGCCTAGCTTGATTATTAAATGTAATTTTCTCTATAAGTTTACTTGCAATGGAAAGTTAAAGGGTTACCACAACTAGTACTTTACTGGTTGTGCTGCCAAAACAGCCTGTCAAGGCATGGCCACATATTGCCAACATTTCTGTCATGTGCAAGCTAATTTCTAGGCATATAGAACTGCAAGTATGTGTTTGTGAATTAATTCCTAGTAAGAGCTTGATATGGCTCAGAGGAGCTGTGTACAGACAGGGGTTAAAACCTTAAACTGAATCTAAACTAATGTGTCCATTTGATTATGTTAAACTCCTCTGCTCTCCCCAGAGGGTGGTTGTAGATATGAGAGCCCAGATCCATAGTTATAGACCTTGTATCAATTTATGGCGGGTCGCAAAAGTTGAAGCCTTTGGAAATATCTCTTTCAGGCAGTTATATGCAACACACATCTGGGATGTCTCAGACATTTTGACTGCTTAGACAGGCAGCTGGGTTATAGGTTAATGACAAGCTGCGACATAGAAGAATATCATATCATATTTTCTCCAATATCATATTTACAGGAGACATGTGTGGTATGAAGATGAAGGGAATCTTATGACCTGTTGGGTGAAGGTAAAGTCATATTTGTAAGTCATTCAGGTGAGAAGTTAGGAAAGGATAAATAAAACCCGATTTGAAAAGGAGTTTTCAACAGGAGTCATAAAAACCTTAATTTGCATTTACACAGACTTTCTAGTTCTAACATCACAGGAAGTGGAGCTGTGGACTTAAAACTGTTCTGAAACTCTAAGGGCTAGATTTACTAAGCTGCGGGTTTGAAAAAGTGGGGATGTTGCCTATAGCAACCAATCAGATTCTAGCTGTCATTTTGTAGAAAGTACTAAATAAATGAAAGCTAGAATCTGATTGGTTGCTATAGGCAACATCCCCACTTTTTCAAACCCGCAGCTTAGTAAATCTAGCCCTAAGAAGTGGTCCACTTTTGGGGACTCAATCTGATATTGAAGTGTCCCATTTTCTGCTTCTCCCAGCAACAGAAAGTTGATCATATCTGAGTTTTATCTATTCTGGGTTTTATCTTTTTTAAAGAAAGCATTGCATTATACTTTTATATGTCATTTGTCAATTGTGTTATCTTAAGCATTGTGGATTTATTTTCCATATTAAATTACATTTAAGCTCTGACTTCTGTGTTCTTACTAGAGAAGCTCAGGCTCGGTTCCCCGAGAACCGAACACTCACGAACTTAGCAGATCCGAGAACCCGGCTCGGTACTTTTGCGTGCCCTCGGAATTGAGAACGAGGCAAAATGTCATTGTTACATCGTTGGATCTCGGTTCTTGTGATTTTTGGATTCTATAAGTACGGCCCTCCATGGCGATCCAGCGCCATTTCACAGAGGGACACAGAAGGAGTAGCACTGTTCTTGTTAGTCTGTAGAGCAGTTGGGCAGCGTCATAGGTAGAATAGAAAGAGAAGGGCGTAGCAGTGTTCTTCAAAGTCTACAGTGACATTCAGGAGAGCTCCATTACGAATTGTCATTTCTGAAATAGAATTAATAGGTCTGGCAGGCTTGGTCTTCTAAATCTGCAGTCCCATAACGTACAGTGTTATATAGGTAACACACAAAGAGGAGAGCTCCATTGATAGTTGTCATTGCTGAAATACAAATACTAGGGCTGGAAGGCTTGGTGTAATGGAAGCTGTCTTGGCTATTTTTTTCTTGTTTGCAATAGGTGTGGTGCAACAATTTTCTGCTGTTTTTTCAAGCAGGTCATCCATATTGGTTGAGACACTTAACTGTTCCACGACAGCTAGACTCCGTAATTACGTCATGGGGCACACCCTCTTGTGACACATCCCTGCCAATCACTGTCTTGTGGTCTTTGTTTTTTAAATCTTCAGCGTTACAAGCATGAGGACTACCAAATTAACAAAACAGAAGCTTGTTATTTTAGTAAAATATATGGATAGGTACCCTGCTAGCAAGGTACATATCAGCAATTCTAACAAGAGGAGGGTTGTATGGCATAAAATCTACACAACTCTAGGACTTGATCTCTTCATCCGCCAACTTCAAAGACAGCCGTAGGTGGTTAGGCGCATGAGCATGAAGAAAGAGAGGTATGTAAAACATTCTTTAATTATTACTATAAATGTTGACCCTCAGATATCTTAAAATTTAACACACAAAACTGTTGTGACTTGCAATTGTCTTGAAAAAGAATGTGAATATAATATGATTTGAAAATGTACAATTTAGCATTAGAAATGATTAACAATTAAATTTACATTATTTCAGATTTCAACACTGGATGATACAACTGTCCAATAACCACAAAGAGACCACACAATGAAAGGTGGTGTTTGCTTTTCACTTGATTCTCCAATAAGGAAGTGTGACTATCCATTCTTAAAAGGAGACTTTCAGGATTTTTTCAACACATTTGTCTCACATATGTAGTTTATAAGACTTTGGATCTGTATGTTTTCATGTATTTAATTTATATTACTTAGTTTTTTTCTAATGCTGATGTTTTAATAAATGTATGTAGTTTGAAATATTTTATTAGCACATTTGACAACTCACAATACTCCAGCCATTAACATTGAGGTCATCCTTTTACCACACAGTGTTCCACGGTTTCAACCGGTTAAGTTTATCACACTTGTTCTGACTTCCCAAATGTTTTCATTTTGATAATGAAAATGTTTCATTCAGAAGCATTGTTTTTCTAGATCTCAGTCCTTCATAGATCTGGGGGTAAATGTATTAACATGCGGGCTCTTAAACACCCGCGAGTTCAGCGTCTTTGGCGATTAAATTTAAAGCGGCGGGAAGTTTCCCTTTACAATGCAGCGCCGCTTTAAATTTAATCGCCGAAGACGCTGAACTCGCGGGTGTTTAAGAGCCCGCATGTTAATACATTTACCCCCTGGATTAAAAGATCTGGATTTAATTTGAATTAAAATAAACAAATTACTGTTTTAGTAAATTTTTGCAAAAAAATAAAAGGGTGGCTTTTAAAGATTGAGAAACAGCATTCCCATTATCTACTTCAGAAAAACTGAATTTTTGTGTTTGTTACTTGGAACAGTAGTAATGGTGTTTTATGGTTTTTATTTTTATGGTCTTGTGAAATCACTTTGTTTTGTTTATTTTTGTTATAGCCAGTGATTTTACTAAACATTTCCTGTTCTTAGAACCCATATTGCACAGACATTGTGCAAACAAAATCCTATTCTGTTTCTAAGAACAACACATATAATAAATGTTCGCACAGAACAAGGGGAAAAACACTGCAAAGCTGAATTATTATTACTGGTTCTAACTTCCTTAAGACGTCCGCCAGACATGTCCTGCATAATTCGCAGTACATCGCATCATTTTGCCTGACCATGGTGAAATAGCGCAATTATGTAATTTTATTGCGGGGGTTGGGCCAAAATTATGCAATTCACAGTGCCCCACTTCCCTCTGCATTTGCACTTGATCTCCCAGAGGGAAGAAAGAAAATTATGATTTTTTGCTGTATAAATGCTGAAAAATACTGAATTCATGAATAAACCCAGAATTGCAAGCAATTATTAGGAGAGCACAACCAAAACAACAAATAATTGGAATTTAATTGACATCTTTATTAGTCAAACAAAGCTGGCTAGAGCAAATAAGAAACAAGAGCATGTTCTGTAAAGTAAAACAAACATAGGAGTGAGGCTATTTCAGCCGTACAATTATATAGATATATGTGTTTATGGGATATGGGACGTTCTAATGGTTTTTCATGTAAGGTATGTAATAATAGACAGTAATTAACATTAGGGGGACAATTGTATACCCCATCTAAAACATTTGAAGTGGATGTGATAAATGCAAGAAACTCACACAGATATAGGAAGAATTAAATTCTCATGAAGATGATTCTGTGGATACTATAATAATATATATATACTAGCATTTAGAATATATAAACCAATATACCAGATATGTGGGGACTAAAAGAATCATACATGAACATGGTATAAATTGGATACTTTATTCATACAATATTACAGTCACAAACGAAAATTATTCACATTTAAACCCTGGCATGCTGGCTCCACCTAGGGGTTGATATATTTAACTCAGTTATTTTTATTTACATTCACTGTCTATGTTTTAACAATATTTCACCACATGGACTAAGGAAATGTGAAATTATTTAGGATAGTTTTCTATCAATTTGTATTTTAATCTAAAATTAAGGTTTTTAAATAATTAAAAAGTTATTTATATAAGACTGGAGTGCCTTCTTATAGTACCAAATCTTTCTCTCTTCTGTTTTCTAGAACATATAACTGTAGCAAGGTGCTGTCAGGGGTGATTCGGCAGGAGCTTAGTGTAGGCAATTATGAATGGAGACTGATGGGAGCACCATCCGCTCATCAACGGCCCCATCTAAGCTGGATTATGCACTGTATTAAGTATCCACATGGACCAATAGCCCTAACGGTGCATCAGTTTTCATTAGGTTAGGGCAGATGTTTGTGGAGAGGGACACAAATGGTTAATTATCTGGGACCCAAAGTCACAGGTGGGGGGGGGGATAGGGAAAGTCATTAAAGCAACAAAAAAAGTTGATGCCTAGACAAGCTCTTTGTGTCGAATAGCTCTTCGGGAGTCTGTCCGACATTGTGGGACCCACAAGGCTATAGCTATAGAAAGAGCAAGGTGTCATGTGTTGGTCACGGCTCTAGGACATGGCTGAAAAATACATTCAGAAGGTGTTGACAAGTACAAAATTTACAAGCAAATATTACTTCACAAAGAGTAGATGACTGGTAAGTTTAGTGAGGTGGGAAATGGGGCAGTAGTTGGAGAGAGAGAGGAAGGGCCAAGAGAGGGTTTCTTTAGAATAGAGGAGATAAGAGCATGTTTGAAGGTGGCGAGAAGACACCACTGGTAAAGGAAAGGTTTATGAGGTGAGCAAAGTGTCGGTAAGCATTAGGGGAGGGAGGCAGAGGAGCTTGGAGAACAGGTTCGAAAGGGCAAGTTTAAGAAAGGGAAGAAGAGAGGAGGGTCAGAATCCTCGTCTCAGTTAACAGAAATAGGGAACAGAGAGTGGCAGGGTGGGTGGGGGAGGGGAGTGGATCTGGCAAGAGATTTCATGGTGGATAGTGTAAATTTGTTAATAAAATAAGTGGTAATGTCAAGAGCAGTGAGTGAAAGGGTGGGGGAGGACAGATAAGCAAACGGACAGTGGTGAAGAGGAGGCGACAGTTGATAGGCAAGATGGATATGAGGGAGTTGAAGTAGGTTTATTTAGTGAGAGAGGGCAGTGTAGAAGGATACATTTAGAGTGGATGTAGTCAGTGTCACAGCAGGATTTCCTTTATGCAGAGAGCATTTATGGAGTAAGTGAGTCTGTCAGAGTTGAGGTTTAGAGTGGCAGAGACAAATTGGGTTGGCTAGGGCTGTATCATCAAAGGCATCAGAGAGTGTGGTGTTTTAGAGAGAAACAGCAGTGCTGAGGCAGGATTGGGAAGAAATGAGGCTGTTAAAGTGTTGCTGGGTGCACGTGTCTTTGGATGGAGGAAGGTGGGCATGGGATAGAAAGCGTACAGATAAAAGGAGATTGAAGGACTGGAAAGAACACCTGAATGGAGTGTACTTCAAAAGAGGAGAAGAAGATGATTCTAGGGGGATGACACTATAGGTGCAGTCAGGAAACAGCAGGAATGCTGCACCACGGCCATGATGGTCATTAGGGCTAGGAGTGAGGAAGAAAGAGAGATTGTCATAGGTGAGTGAAGCAGTAAAAGTGCTGTCCGAGGAGGAGGGTTGAGTACGGTTTAACTATGTCCATATATCCAACAAAGAGGATGCCTGCAAAAAAAATTTGATTTCACCAAAAAACTATAACAATCCATTCAGACTTGCCTCCAAACCAACCCTGCAGACTTCTGATCGCACTATCATGCTGACAGCTAGTCATACAAATACACAGGTGTCCGGCAGTACACTTTCACCTCACTGCGACCTCAATCAATTTAATTTAAATCAGCAATATTAAAGACTTAACCTGCGGGGTCCAGACATTGCTGATTTAAATTAACATTGATGGAGGTCACAGTGATGTTAAGTGCGTATTGTCGCTAACCAATAACGATTGTCGAACCTCGATTTGTGTTTCCAACGCACAAAGATTTATTTGCAAAAAGTAGTATAATATGTTCAAGCGAAGTGATAATAAATACAGCCGTTACTTATCGCAGGCGCTCTGGATCCAGTGTGCAGTCATTCAATCCTGAAGTCTGGGGACAAGATGTCTGAACACTAGATGTGAAGCTGCTGCTTATATGCACACAGAAATACAGTAATACAATGAAGATGGTATAGCTTGCTTCTATTGGTCCAGGTTTCAGAAAGGTCCAAGGGGTTGTCAATCATTGGCTAGTTCATCCTAAGGAATCCAAAGGAGGGGGTCATCTCTCCAGGGGGTATGCTCGGCTCTTCCCGCCAAGATTCCTTAGTCTTAAGAAGTCCATAATTCCCTATCATTCATAACTTGCGTATGCACTCTGCGATTCCTTTGCAGAGTGAACCAAACAGTGTCAAATGTTAAGAGGTTTATTATGATACCACATATGATATGATTCCTTCAACCTGTTCCATATATTTCACTAATATGCATATAACTTTAATATAAAACATAAATACTACTATATTTCGACATAACTGACTATGTGTTGCAACTACCATTAATGTGTACTATTTTACAAGTATGCGTGTTTGTGCGAATGTATGGTAAAAGACCAAATACTGTTGCTGCCACGTGTAGTAGCTGCGTACGCCCTTTCACGCCGTAGCGTGCCCTTGTACGCCGTAGCGTACCGTACGCATCTTTTCAGACAAAGACAACCAAGTTTGCTCGATTTTAATTGAAATGACTTTATCCAATTTGCTGACTTCGACAGCTCCACCCTTTGATAGTGTAACAAACTATCACCCAATCACCGTTTCAAGTTCAGGATTATACAATACTTCTTCACAGACGATGATCTCGGTATCTGGTACCACCCTTTCAGTCTCTTTCTCAGTGTTACTCCTATGAGACCTTTTTCCACACTTCAACACAGTAGGAACACATTTGACAAATAAACCAATTGCTAAGATGACACCCAGTATAAGGAGAAGGAGCTTACCTACACTAGCAACCATTTCCTGTATCCATTCCGCCAGACCAGAGAACCATTTCACAGGGTTCAACCATGAGAACCAACCTGCCACCTTTTCCCCGACCTCATATAACGAAGAATTATGGCTCTTTCGAAATTCCCATTTCAGCTGCAAAATTTCATCCATCTTCCGGTCTATAACCTCTTTAGGGTCATCCGTATTATTAGTAATGTACGTGCAACATTTGACACCGAACTGGGTGGCCAGTGTCACACAGTACCCACCAGTAATAGAGGTGAGATAATTTAGTACCAGTCTATGTTGCACCAACTCCTTCTTGTACGCTTGTAGCTCCCTTCCAGTATACCTGAAAGTGTCATCATACATCTCGGTGATATTATCTATTAATTTAGCTAGGTCTTGGATATATTTAAAGTTTAATGTTCCCAGAGCGGTCCTGGTGAGATCTAGAGCAACCATAACTTGAAAACCAGCAGTTTCACTAATCAATTTTGTAGCTATGGGTTCCTCACCAGGAATCATATTTCTCTTGCCACGGTGTTCATACTGTGTGTGTATGTATGTATGTATGTATGGTGGTGATGTAGTCTTGTGAATACCAACCATTTCTTCATGAGTAATAGTCATGATTTCAGGAACCAGTTTAGCTAAGAAACACGAGCCCTTGGAACTCGGAGTCACCCAGGAATAAGCTTTCCTTCCACAAACAAAATACACATCATCAGGGAGAACATAAGGAACAGTATGCCCATTAATTATATCACACAGACTTTTGATAAAACTACCCATGCCTTGTGTCTCCATTTGCTCTAGACACGTGTCGGCATGGATGACATTTTTACAATTATCTATAGAGACTTTTCCAATGGATACCTTCTTATATTTGGTTATACGCCCTAATTTGTGACTTCCATCAACATTCCTGCCTATTGGTGACCTTGTGAGTCTCCCTCTAAAATGAGTGTGGCGAGCCATTGTCTGATCTGATAGGTCAGCCTCCCAATTCTCCAGGCGCTTTGCATGAGATATATTTAGGCACAGCAAAGATCTGCCTATGGAGTATTGTCGAAGCGTCAGACTAGGGGACCTAGTGTAATTGTACCTCCCGTCTATGGGCCTCCCACCCCTCAATTCGAGTACTTCGGATATGTTTAGGGGGAATAGCACTAGTCCTATATTATGCTGCCCTTGCGGCACGTGAGAGCACACCCAACACTCGGTTTGGTTTAGCACCTTACCCACCAGGGAGTGATAATCCTCCAAAGGATGCCCGCCTATATTCAGAGTACTGGGGGACTGGCATCGTTGGATGCATCTCTCTTCAACTAGGGAGTCGCAGAACTTGCAGATACAATACTCATCAGACAATAGCCCCTCACACTGCCTCCGAGCTCCTGAGCTAGCAGACCTTTTCATAACCCCTGGACCAAGCTTGATAATGGGCTGCTCTGAGTATTCTAATAACTTTTCCTCTGCCTCCATCTCATCCGTATCACTACTAGAACTCTCCTCCGTCCTCCATCCTCCTTCACAAAAATAGAATGTCCTAGAAAGAGTAAAAACAAGGAAAATCCTGGAACAAAAGAAAAACAAAAACCGCCACTCCATCGCTGGACAGATAGTTCTGGGGCAACGTCTCTGGTTCAGGTGTCTCGACTGCAGGCTTTAGGTCTCCCGGAACAGACTCACAAGTGACAGATCTATGTCGTCGGTCTCAGTTTTCACTTTCTCCGGATTATGGACTCTCCTGCAGTGGGTGGAATGGACCCAAGTGTCTCTCTCTGCAACCTTCAGTGATGTAGTACTGGTCAGCAGCACTTGGTACGGGCCTTCCCAACGGTCTGTTAAACAACCTGAACGTAAGAAATTGCGGATCATAACATAGTCTCCAGGTTCAACATCATGACAGTTCGTTTATGGCATACCAGGTGACAGCATTTTTAGTTTTTGTTGTTGTTGCTTTAGCTGTCTACTCATTCTTATAAGATATTGTACAGTCACTTCATTATTACACTTCAAGTCGTCTTGTGGACTCACGATCAAATGAGGTTGTCGTCCGAACAGTATCTCAAAGGGGGACAGATTAAGAGGAGGTCTAGGAGTGGTCCGAATGCTATGGAGGACCACTGGCAAAGCCTCCGGCCATGCCAACCCAGTTTCAGCCATTACCTTACCAAGCTTGTTCTTTATAGTACCATTTACTCTCTCCACCTTACCACTGGCTTATGGTCGGTACGGGGTGTGAAATCTGCTACCGATTCCCATGAGTTTACACATATTTTGGAAGATATTGTCACGGGCACTAGGAGTCTTTGCCCAGGATATCACCAGATGATGGACTTACCAGAGTAATATAGCTGGTACTATGGTTCTCTGGTAGCAGGGTGACAACGGAACAGGAGAAACAGCAGTTGGTGAGAGAATGCTCAAGGAAAGTCTATGACTAGCAGCAACTGGTAATGAGTAGATGAATGTACACGAGGAACCAGATGGACAAGGAAACGTGAGGAGAGTCAGTGGTCTGCGTATAGCAAGTTGTACCACTGCTATAGTGAGGAGGAATGTCCAGGAGTAGCGAGGAGGTAGTGAGAGTCAGCGGTCTGCGTATAGCAAGTTGTACCGCTGTCTATAGTGAAGGAATGGAATCCAGGTAAAAGTAGGTAATGGGGAAGTCAGTGGTCTGCGTATAGCAAGTTGTACCACTGCTTATGTGAGAGGATACTTGAAACTGGTGTCACAGGGAACAGGAGTCAGTGGTCTGCGTCAGCAAGTTGTACCACTGATATATATATGTGAGGAGGGGCACGAGGAGATGAATGTAAAGCAGAGTATACACGGGCACCCAGAACTTGATCCCACGATGATATCCACAATACAACGATAACTGACAAGCACTGCTTGAAGTATACAAAGTCACAATAGCTATCCAGGCAATAGGAAACAAAGTCAATGGTAACAATAGCTTCAGTGGATAGGAGGCTCCGGAGGAGAACACAACTCAGTCCAGATGGATATGCAATACAAAAGCAAAGTCAATGGAAAGTATGCATACCGCGGTTCAGGAGAGCAGGCTGTCAGAGAGACGTGCAGGGATACCTGAACGGCTGAAGGCCGGCAGGAGGAGAGACCACTGGAGGGTGGAAGCGGTAATCAGGTTAGTGCAGCGCACGGCAGGTAATCCAGAATCAACGAAGCAATACTCAGGAAGCAGTAGTAAGTGAAACTGGAAACATGATGAACACGGGAGAGTTGAGGCTGTCTGGTATCCAGCAGTAGTGGTGGAGGCAGCGGAGAGAAGGCACGCTGAACACGGGAGAGTAGAGGCGGTCTGGAACCCTGTAATAGTAACGGAGGCAGCGGAGAGCTGACATGATAAACACAGGAGAGTTGAGACGATCAGGAACTCTGTAGTAGTAACGGAGGCAACGGAGAGCTGACACGATAAACACAGGAGAGTTGAGGCGATCAGGAACTCTGTAGTAGTAACGGAGGCAGCAGATAGGAATCAGCTGAGTGCAGGCACTATGAACACAGGAGAGTTGAAACGAACAGGAGTCCGGTAGTAATAGCAGATAGGAATCAGCTGAGTGCAGGCACGATGAACACAGGAGAGTTGAAGTGGTCTGGAAACCACAATAGCAGTAAACAGGAATCAGCAGGAGCTGAATACACGAGGAACACAGGAACACCTTCAGAGGCTCATGGGGAATGAGACTCCAAGATCAGGCAACCAGGTAATGATCACAGGTGGTTTAAATAGGGAGGGTTGCCTGATCATCCAATCAATTAAAAGCAACAGGTACTGAAGGTTTGATAAGGGCTGCACATGCACAGACCCTCAGGATGGCGGACGGCCACGGTTCCTGAACACACGGGAAATGGCACTCACAGTCCGGTGAGTGACAGATATCACCAGTAAAGTGGGTACCCCTATCACTTTCAATGATTCTAGGGATACCGAACCTACATACAAAATCTTGTACAATTTTCTTTGCAGTGAACACAGCAGTATTAGTGGCTGCCGGATATGCTTCTACCCAACCGGAAAACACATCAATACAAACTAACACATACTTTAGATTCCTGCACGGTGGTAATTGGATATAGTCAATTTGTATTACCTGAAAAGGTCCGTCTGTAGGAGGGATGTGGGATGGCTCAGTTGGAATAGTTTTCCCCACATTTTTCCTCAAGCAAGTAAGACATGACATTGCCTTCTTACCAGCCTGAGAGGAAAATCCGGGAGCACACCAGTATGCTCTCACCAGTTTGCACATACCTTCTTTACCCAGGTGAGTCAGGCCGTGTGCTGCTTCAGCCAGGCTTGGATAGTACGTTCGGGGAGCTACAGGCTTACCTTGTCCATCCCTCCAGAGTCCTGAGGACTCTTGACCACATCCCTTCGCCTTCCAGACCGCCTTTTCCTGCAGGGAACACAAATCTTGTATTTCAATTAATTTCTGCATATCTAATGTCTGAAAAACCATCATAGTCTCGGTCGATACAGTCATAGGTTGCCCTACTGCCCATTTAGCAGCTTCGTCTGCCCTGTTGCCCAATGACACTGGGTCTTCTTCAAAGGTATGGGCTTTGCACTTTATGACGCTACTGTTCAGGGTAACTGTATCGCTGTCAGAAGTCCTTTTATGTGTTGTGAGTGTGCCACTGGCGTACCTGCTGCTGTCGTAAAGTTTCTAAGACGCCAAAGGGCCCCAAAATCGTGCACTACCCCGAAGGCGTACCTAGAGTCAGTATATATATTGGCTGATTTACCCTCTGCCAATTCACACGCTCTCCTTAGTGCTACTAGTTCCGCCACCTGAGCTGAGTGAGGTGGGCCAAGGGGTTAAGCTTCTACCACATCCTGAACGTCTACCACAGCGTAACCAGTACATAGCTCTCCCGTCTCTGTCTGTCTATGACAACTTCTATCTGTATAAAACGTAAAATCTACATTTTCTAAGGGGGTGTCACGTATGTCGGGCCTTGCAGTAAAGGTCTGATTCAGGTGTTCCATACAGTCATGTGTGTCAGTATTCTTGCCTAACTCATCATCAACCAGGGTCTCCTCACCTCCCACCCTTTGTGTCTCTCGAGACACATATGGAAGGTATGTAGCTGGATTTAAGGTGCTACATCGTTTGATGGTGATGTTTGAGGGTGCCATCAGGGCTAGTTCCCACTTTGTGAATCTAGCTGAAGAAACATGTCTGGGCTGAGTTTAACAGAGCTGATACAGAGCATGGGGTGTATAGACAGTGGAATTATGTCTTAATACTACATCCTCGCTCTTACTTACCAGAAGAGCCGTTGCTGCTACACTTCTGAGACATGTTGGGAGTGATCTTGCCACATTGTCTAATTGTGCACTGTAGTATGCTACTGGTCTGCTAGCGTCACCATGTTTCTGTGCGAGGACACCTGCTGCACAACCATCAGCTTCCGTACAGAATAGCTCAAAAGGCTTTTCATAATCAGGTATTCCCAATGCAGGTGCTCTAGTCAGACTATCTTTAAGATTTAAGAATGCTTGTTCTGACTCTTTTGTGTGTACAACACGTTCTGGTTTTGACAAAGAGACTAGCTCCTGCAATGGTAATGCCAAAATAGAAAAACCTGGGATCCAGGATCTACAGTATCCACACATCCCCAGGAAAGTACAAATCTGCTTCTGGCTCTGCGACAGAGTCATGTGTTGTATGGCCTCAATCCTGTCAGTTGTCAGGTGTCTTAGCCCCTTAGTGAGGCAGTGTCCTAAGTATTTGACCTTAGTCTGACATGACTGTAATTTATCCTTTGCCACCTTGTGCCCTCTTTGTGAAAGATGAAGCAACAACAATTTAGTATCATGTAAACATGACATAAAAGAATCAGAGCACAACAACAAATCGTCCACATATTGAATTAGAACAGACCCATTGTGGGGTTGAAAGGATTGCAAACAGTCATGTAAGGCTTGGGAGAAAATACTGGGGCTGTCAATGAACCCCTGGGGTAGTCTGGTCCATGTGTATTGCACTCCCCGGTAGGAGAATGCAAAAAGGTATTGGCAGTCAGGGTGAAGAGGGACTGAGAAGAAAGCAGAACATAAATCAATGACAGTAAAATGACTAGCAGACGGTGGAATCTGCATGAGGATGACAGCTGGATTCGGGACTACGGAGAATTGGCTCTCAACAACTTTGTTAATTCCCCTTAAGTCCTGGACTAATCTATAGCCCCTCCCCCCACTCTTCTTCACAGGGAAAATGGGACTATTTGCTGTACTGGCTGTACGAATTAAAATCCCTTGTTGTAACAGCCTCTCAAAAAACAGGATATACCCCTAGTTCCACCTCCGGTTTTAATGGATACTGTGGAATTTTTGGAGCTATCCTACCACTTTTTAGATTGACCATGACAGGGGCTACGTTTGCCATCAGTCCAGTGTCCTGTCCATCTCTGGTCCATAGTGAACCTGGTATTTCCAGCAACATCCCCTTTACTTGAGAT
The DNA here is from genome assembly GCF_038048845.1 of Mixophyes fleayi. Classification (NCBI taxonomy): domain Eukaryota; kingdom Metazoa; phylum Chordata; class Amphibia; order Anura; family Limnodynastidae; genus Mixophyes; species Mixophyes fleayi. Next base: position 234,490,310 of record NC_134405.1, read on the forward strand.
GGACTGTGTTCTATAACAGTAGAGTGTAACATTAACCTTTGAGGGGTGTCTAATATGTCCTGTACCTCATGAGCGACCTTCTCGGGTATATCTAGGAACACACCTTCTGAAGTACAGTATATGACACATCCCATTTTACATAACAAATCTCTCCCTAGCAAGTTAGTAGGAGCCGCCGCAGCCAAGAGAAACGAATGCTTGGTATGCAGGGGCCTGATAGTAACTTCAGCAGGTTTAGTTAGTGGATAATGTAACACTCCTCCCGTTACTCCCATAGCTGGAATAGTTTTACTGGTCACCTGTAGACTGAGAGGAGAGGTTATCACAGATCGGGCCGCCCCTATATCTACAAGAAAGGTTTTTTTCCTACCAGCTATGTCAACTATCATTGTTGGTTCTTCACTCTGACTCTCAGTTAACCTCACTGGCTGTAGATTACAGGTATGAACTGACCCCTAGCGCTGACTATCATTTTCCCGCGCAACATTTGCTGTTATAATATGTGTGGGTAGATGTGAGTCTTCTATTCTATGTGAGTCCTTCCTTGGAGGATATCTATGTGTCCCACCTCTTGGGTTGTATCTGTCTTTTTTACAATCCCTCCTAACGTGTCCTTCTTCATTACAATTGAAACATCTGATCACTCTATGTTTATTATTATGTGGGTTGTATGCTGGTGGTCGTGTATGCATCCCTCTAGAGCCTGTATACTCACCGTCATTAACCTATCACTTTTCTCCTCCTTCTTTCTGAAAAGGCTTTTGTTATGCTCCACAGCAGACTCCCTAATAGAATCTACTGTGATGCCTCTCCAATTAGGTAATGTGGTTTGTACTCTGTCTTTTAAATTTTCTCAAGGCCATCCATTAATACTCCTACAGCTACTTCCCTATGATGTGGGTCTTCCCCTATGTTTGATATCCCAGTGAACCGTGTTATCGCTGCTATAGCTCTAATGAAGTAATCTGCTGCTGTCTCACTATCTTTCTGCTTGATGGTGAAAATTTTACTCCAATTCGTTACTACCGGAAAATAGATGGCTAAATGTTTAACAATTTGTTCTATATTTTCTTGGTTAATCTCATCGGTCAAGGTGTCATCTTCATCCAACACACAATCTTTAATAAATTTTTGTATGTCAGTATGGGGAGGAAGACACGCCCTCAACACTACATGCCAATCCTTATCGGTTGGTTCGTGTGCATTTCCTAAGTCTTTAACAAATTTCTGACACTTTGCCACCTCTTTTCTGGGATCTGGGAATTCAGTCATAATGGAACGTAATTCTGTACTAGTCCAGGGACAATGCATTGTAACATTTCTTAAAGGAACTACACCATCCTTATCCGGTTTCCCATTGGGAACTGATATTGTGCGGACTGGGTACGCACCCACTGGTTCACTGTTTTCAGAAGTCACTACCGGATCTGCTGGTTCAAGATTTAGAACGCTATCACTCCTAGTGATCACACTACTTTCACCTATCTCAGCCATTGCTCCTTTCCCATACTTACGCTGAACCTCTAGCATATTAACAGTATGAGCAATGGCCGAAATCACCGTGGGTTCATCTTCAGATACACTTGATAACTGGCTTAAAACAAGATACAATTTAGCAATTTCTCTTTTTTCGTTTTTAATAACGGCTGTACTTACCCCTCCCGCCACATAAGGTGGCGGGGGTGCGCTTGCGCTGAGTACGCCACGCTTCTCAACGGGTACTTCCGCCCTGCGCGCGCTTTTCGCCACGCCTACTTCCGCTGTGCATTCGCTGCTCTGCCACGTGTTACCTTCCATTTGCCACAATTTTAAACAATCATTATGTCTATTTCTCTTTTTCGTTGACTTAATCAACCATACTTTATCTTTTACAGTATTTAGTACCTCTGCATTAAAACTTCCTATTGTTGGAAAAGGCCTATCACAATCTTTGGTCATTTTGACCCACGTGTCGCAATACGCAGTTGCGTATGCACCATATTTCTTACACATGAGAAATCTTGCTGAACCAATAGGACCTTCCTTAGGCAGTACCCTGGCCATCTCTAGCGTATGCTTAGCACCCATGTTGAACAACACCAATCTATGCAGAACACTTTCAACAATTTGCTACAAACACTCTACCGCTAGAGATCTCTTACTGGCCGTGGACGTATTTGCTCAAGCCGCGTCCACTCGCTTCCTCTTGTACTAAACAAGGACCCCTAACACAGACAATATCACTGTGGGACCCAAGGGCTATCAGCTCCTCGATACTGTCACGGGCACTAGGAGTCTTTACCCAGGTATCACCAGATGATGGACTTACCAGAGCAGTACAGGTGGTAATATGGTACTCTGGTAGCGGGGTGATCACGGAACAGGAAACAGCAGATGGTAAGAGAATGCTCGTGGAAAGTCTATGACTAGCAGCACTGGTAATATATAGATAACTGTACACGAGGAACTGGATGGACAAGGTAACGTGAGGGTAGTCAGTGGTCTGCGGGTAGCAAGTTGTACCACTGCTATAGTGAGGAGGAATGTCCAGAAGTAACGAGGAGGTGATGAGAGTCAGCGGTCTGCATATAGCAAGTTGTACCGCTGTCTAGGTGAGGGAATGGAATCCAGGTGAAGGTATCCGGGAAGTCAGTGGTCTGCGTTAGCAAGTTGTACCACTGCTATGTGAAAGGATACAGGAAACTGGTGACTCAGGAAACAGGGAACAGTGGTCTGCCACTAGCAAGTTGTACCACTGAGATATATATGTGAGGAGGAGCACGGGGAGATAAATGCAATGCAGAGTATACACGGGCACACTGAACTTGATCCCACGATGATATGCACAAAATAGTAATAACTGAGCAGCACTGCACAAATATACAAAGTCACAAGAACTATCCAGGCTAAAGGTAACACAGTCAAATGATGGCAAGCGAATAGGAATCAGCTGGTGCAGTCACGATGAAACTCGGGAGAGTTGAGATAAGCAGGATACTGTAGATACACGGAGGCAGCGGATAGGAATCAGCTGGTGCAGTCACGATAAAACTCGGGAGAGTTGAGATAAGCAGGATACTGTAAATACACGGAGGCAGCGGATAGGAATCAGCTGGTGTAGTCACGATGAAACACAGGAGAGTTGAAGTGGACTGTAAACTGTAGAAGCACAGAGGCAGCGGATAGGAATCAGCTGGTGCAGTCACGATGAAACACAGGAGAGTTGAAGTGGTCTGGAAACCACAAACGAACAACAGGAATCAGCAGGAGCTGAATACACGAGGAAACACAGGAACACCTTCAGAGGCTCATGGGGAATGAGACTCCAAGATCAGGCAACGAGGTATAGAACACAGGTGCTTTAAATAGGGAGTGTTGCCTGATCAGCCAATTAACTAAAAGGAACATGTACTGAAGGATTGAAAGGGCTGCACATGCGCAGACCCTCAGGATGGTGGACGGCCACGGTTCCTGAATACACGAGAAGTAGCACTCACAGTCCGGTGAGTGACAGTACCCCCCCTTTTAAAGGTGGGCACAGAACACCTGGAACCAGGTTTGTCCGGAAACTTGGAATAAAACTTCTTAAGAAGAGCTGGAGCGTTGAGATCTTCAGCTTTGATCCATGAACGCTCCTCAGGACCAAAGCCCTTCCAATGAACAAGGAAACGAAGAACTCCTCGTGAAATTTTTGCATCCAATATGTGGGTAATCTCAAAGTCTTCCTCCTGATGAATTTGAACTGGCCGAGGTGCTGAAGGAGGGACCGAGAAACGGTTGATGATGAGAGGTTTGAGAAAGGACACATGGAAGGCGTTGGAAATACGAAGATTCTAAGGAAGTAGAAGTTTGAAACAAACTGGATTTATCACTTGAATGATCCTATACGGACCAATAAAACGAGGAGCAAATTTCATAGATGGGACCTTCAAACGAATATTTTTGGTAGATAACCAGACACGATCTCCAATTTTCAGTGGTGGAATAGCCCGCCTCTTTCTATCTGCAAAAGACTTATATTTGGCAGATGTCTTCTTTAAACAGGTTTTGACCTGAGACCAAATATTTTTGAAAGTTTGACAAACAGTCTCTACAGCAGGAACTTGGGTGGGAGGGAGGTCAGGAAATTCCGGAAAAGACGGATGGTGACCGTAAACCACAAAGAATGGAGTTTTAGAAGATGACTCATGGTACATGTTGTTATGAGCGAATTCAGCCCAAGGAAGCAATTCTACCCAGTTGTCTTGATTGGCTGATGAGAACATCCTTATAAAAGTCTCAAGATCTTGATTGACCCTCTCAGTTTGTCCGTTTGATTGAGGATGGTAGGAAGATGAGAGTGCTAATCGTATGCCCAAGGTCTTACAAAGGGCCCGCCAGAATCTGGAAACGAATTGTACACCTCTATCTGACACAATCTCAGATGGACATCCATGAATACGAAAGATTTCTTTGATGAAATGCTCAGCCAGAGTAGAAGAGGAAGGTAAACCAGACAAGGGAACGAAATGCGCCATCTTCGAAAATCTGTCCACCACTACCCAAATAGTATTGCAGTTTTTACTAGGAGGAAGATCAGTAACAAAGTCCATACTAATATGAGTCCATGGCTTGGACGGAATGGGTAGTGGTTGAAGCAAACCCGCTGGAGTTCTGCGGGGGGTCTTGAACTGAGAACACAATTCACAAGCGGCTACAAACTCTTTGACATCTCTCCTCATAGAAGGCCACCAGTAACTTCGAGAGAGAATCTCAAAGGTCTTGCGTTCACCAGAGTGTCCAGAAAAACGAGAAGAGTGGAACCACGAAAGGATTTTCCTCCTAAGAGTAGGAGGCACGAGAGTTTTCCCAAATGGTAGCACCTTAGTGGAAGCAGCAGCCAGCGAAACACATTTGGGGTCTAGTATAGAATGGTTGGAAACCTCTTCAACGTCAGAGGACGTCACAAAGGCTCGAGATAGAGCGTCGGCTTTTTTGTTCTTTGCAGCTGGTTTGAAGGTTATGATTAACTCGAAACGAGAAAAGAAAAGAGACCATCTTGCTTGACGAGGGTTCAAACATTGAGCAGACTGTAGATATGACAAGTTCTTATGATCCGTGAAAATTGTCACAGGATGACGAGCTCCCTCCAACAAGTATCTCCACTCCTCTAATGCTACTTTAATAGCCAGCAACTCCTTGTCCCTGATGGTGTAATTCTTCTCCGCAGGCAGAAGACCCCGAGAGTAAAAGGCACAAGGATGGAATTTTTGTTGCTCCGATCTTTGGGAGAGAATGGCTCCTAAACCAACATTAGAGGCGTCTACTTCTAGGAAGAAGGGAAGCGTCACATCAGGCTGTCGAAGAATGGGAGCAGAGGAGAAGGACTCTTTAAGAAACTGAAAGGCTTGAAGAGCCTCAGATGACCATTGCTTAGTATTGGCCCCTTTACGAGTCAGGGCCACAATAGGAGATGAAATCGAAGAGAAATCTTGAATGAAGCGTCTATAGTAATTGGCAAAACCTAAGAAACGCTGAATGGCACGAAGAGTAGTTGGCTGAGGCCAATGTAACACAGCATTCACCTTTTCTGGATCCATTTGCAGACCAACTCCGGAGACAATATAACCCAAAAATGGAACAAAGTCGATACAATCAACCAGCCTTTCCAATATAATTCCTCCTAGCTGCTTCACCAATTCGCACTAACGGTTGTCGTGCGGTTAGATCGCACTGCCTACCAATACTGATTATTAGCAAACCTTGCGATCTATTGGTAGCGCTTTGCGAAAAACCCGGTTTTCGCCTTCGGTATACCTGCCCTGTATACCGTCCGTCAGTTGGGCAACCCGCCTCGTCAGACAGCAACTGAGCACAATGAATAATAAACAGTGTATCTACGTTACAAAATCACACACTATACACCTTTTCTGCGCAGAAAATCAAAAGTTCCCAACAACAGTAATAATGTCTCAGAGGCTTTCACAAGTAATTATACTATGCACATATAATAACAAGATAATTGTTTAACCACGTGGCAAATCTACCGGAAGTTCGCGTACGCACAGCAGGAAATACACATGCGCTAAGCAATGCAATACAGTTAAAACGCACAATGACAGTAAAAAGAAACAGTTTTCTCTTTTGTCCCTAGGTTCTAGTTAGCGTGCCTTAGACAATGCAAAACGGACATTCGGTTTCACAACAGAGTAAAATTCAGGTTTTTCACATTGCGTTCTTACCCGTATATGACACGTCTCCACCCATTGTTGCGGAACCGAAATCCGTTGGTCTTGCGTATCATCGGCAACGAAACCTCCAAAGCTCACGAGCCCCCAAATTGTTAAGTGCGTATTGTCGCTAACTAATAACGATTGTCGAACCTCGCTTTGTGTTTCCAACGCACAAAGATTTATTCGCAAAAAGTAGTATAATATGTTCAAGCGAAGTGATAAATACAGCCGTTACTTATCGCAGGCGCTCTGGATCCAGTGTGCAGTCATTCAATCCTGAAGTCTGGGGACAAGATGTCTGAACACTAGATGTGAAGCTGCTGCTTATATGCACACAGAAATACAGTAATACAATGAAGATGGTATAGCTTGCTTCTCTTGGTCCAGGTTTCAGGAAGGTCCAAGGGGTTGTCAATCATTGGCTAGTTCATTCTAAAGAATCCAAAGGAGGGGGTCATCTCTCCAGGGGGTATGCTCGGCTCTTCCCGCCAAGATTCCTTAGTCTTAAGTAGTCCATAATTCCCTATAATTCATAACTTGCGTATGCACTCTTCGATTCCTTCGCAGAGTGAACCAAACAGTGTCAAATGTTAAGAGGTTTATTATGATACCACATATGATATGATTCCTTCAACCTGTTCCATATATTTCACTAATATGCATATAACTTTAATATAAAACATAAATACTAATATATTTCGACATAACTGACAATGTGTTGCAACTACCATTAATGTGTACTATTTTACAAGTATGCGTGTTTGTGCGAATGTATGGTAAAAGACCAAATACTGTTGCTGCCACGTGTAGTAGCTGCATACGCCCTTTCACGCCGTAGCGTACCGTACGCATCTTTTCAGACAAAGACAACCAAGTTTGCTCGATTTTAATTGAAATGACTTTATCCAATTTGCTGACTTCGACAGTGATATGAAAGTGTACTGTCGGACATCTGTGTATTTGCATGAGTAGCTGTCAACATGACGGTGCGATCGGAAGTCTGCAGGGTCGGTTTGAGTTTAATACCTAACTCCTCACAAAAAGCCCTCCTAACTTGATAAATGAATTGAACACCATAGTCTGAAATGATCTCCTGGGAACAGCCAGCTAATCCTTAAAGTGGGACAAAATGTTCCATTTTGGAAAAGCGGTCAACTGTTACCCAGACTGTGTTAAACCACTTGTTATTAGGAAGATTAGTTATGAAGTCCATGGAGATTCTGGACCAAGGCTCATCAGGGATAGGTGATGGCTGGAGAGTGCCCACGGGAGACTGCCGGTGAATTTTATGCTGGGGACAAATAGTACAAGACATGAAAAAGATACAGTTGATAATAAATATCAGCTGAATAAAGTAGTATGTGAGGCACTCCTGTCTAGAAAAATTATCACTGTAAAATCTACTTTATTAGTAATTGTTATTAAAAAGATTTATGTTAAATATCCAAATGTCGTATAGATTGGCGAATATAAAAAATAGAAGTGAAAAAGATTGAAATGAAGTGTTTAAAGAATTAAAAATGACCCATAGGGAGATACGGTTGTCCTTGGTAAGTATTAGGCTTGTATTAGAATTAAATACGTGAGAACTGATGTGTTCCCTATTCACCTTTATTATTAGTATAAGGACCCCTGACAATTGATATCTTGTGACTAATTACAATAGCGGTTCATAATACTTGCAGCTGCCCTTGTTATTATAAAAGGGTTATTTTAACCTCATATAAATTAGGTGCTTTTGAATATACGCCCACATATATAATTTGGAATATTCTCATATATTCTGGAAATGTCCCATATGTTGCGGGCGGAGTTAATATAGATGGTAGTGCTAAAGTTAATATTGTTATTTCATTAGGGCAAGAATCCCCAAAAAAGGGGGTTGATAGATCTAAACAATTATTCCACACATAATAACATAACCATTTATTATTAACCTCATATGTATAAAGATGGAATCATATACATCTTATATGGTGTGTCCTAGGTTTATTCCACATCCTTTATCCAGGAGAAGTATTTACACCAGGCTTGTTATATAATTGATAGTAGGTATTTTATGTAGTTGTTTTCACATGAACACTGTGTGTAAAACCAAAGATGCCTATATGATATATATAGGGGTGTCCTCAAATGAAGGCAATCTCTCTATAAGGTAGCTCAGCTATGGGAACTCCACATATAAGTAATAGTGGAGGTAATGGTGGATGCTTTTCAATATCTATTATCTCACATGGGCCCTGTGTACTAGAGAGAAATGCCTGTAAATGCCATGGCAATAATAGTATCCACAAATGAGGGCAATTTCTCTGAATATTAGCCCAATAGTGAGATTCCCACGCGTGTGGAATGGTCAAAATTGCCCGCTATGACTGTTCCAGTAATCCGGATTGTACAACTACCCCAATCTATAATAATTCTCCTAATGAATACCCGCTTTCAACCTGAGGCTAACAGCTATGATAGTTATTAACTATGAACCTTGTTTGCAAAGCACGATCGCGGAGAGGTCCCGCTGACTGACTCCCTATTTCCGGGTCTGTGACGTCATACGTCACGTTACCCGACGTACGTTTCGCCGATAGGCTTACTCATGGGGAATTACCCGTCTAGGATAGGACTGGAACTTTTATGTTCCAGACAGCCAATGATATTATTTCATCAATGATTGACATCTGTGGTGGCCATTCATATGGACACAGACCTTATTACTTGTAGGAAAATAGCTACCTTGTCCTAATAGGACATGAATCTACATTTTGTAATATAGGTTTGTGATTCCGAGGATAATATATATGCGTATGATTGTCAATATGTATATAATTAAGGATACCTTATGTACAAGTACCTTATATATCAGCATATGTAGAAAGTTGATTATAATGAAAGAGGGGCATTAAATAATATTCATTAGACATAATAAAGATATCTATATACAGGATATGTAGTACAAAAATGTGATTCTAAAAAATGATAAATCGGAAGGGAGGTGAGACGTTTGTGATAATAATAAAACCTTAACTAAGTGATAACTGAAGTTAAGGAAGGGGATATACCCTAAGACTCTGGTGACAGAGATAAAGTGACACGTGCAATTAAATGTGGTACCCAGTGATGGAGTAAGCATGAATTGTTAACAATTGATTATTATTAATCAAAATATTTTTAAATTTGTGTTATTATAAATGTGCTTTCGTTTTTATTTTTATTTTTTTATTTTTATTTATATTTTGTTTTTATTTATATATTCACATACTATATATCCTTTTGGACTCCTTTGATCCTTTGTATATTTGAAAAAAGGATAAAAAATAATAAAATAAATAAAATAAAAATTGTTTTATTAGAAAGGGTTCTTCTTATCATTATCCTTATTCTTAGCTATTGATATATAATCATATTTCAGGTCACAATTAATATAACACAATATAGTGAATCAAGTGTATTAAACTTCAATTGACGAATATTTAATAAAAAATAAATTTATATTGTGAGTGTCTTTATTCATTCTAAAATGATCAAAAAAATGTTTTTATTTGAATATATCAAATGTACATTATATCAGTGAAAAAATTGCAGATATCCTAATGATCTGAAGCGTGTATATATGAAAAATATTGCGTATATATAATATGTATTTAAGAAATATGTACACAGTTCAATATGCCCATTCTTTCCAACCGAACAGCCAAAATTCGGTCATGAAGACAATTTTACTCATATCTTGTATATCCATATATTACCTATATAGTCACAGACTTGTGAATTCAAAATGAGAGCTATAGCTTAAAGTGGTTAAAAACCTATGTATTCTCATTATAACTCACTTTATGTATCCACCACTTAAGTATGTTTAGGAGTGGTATTATTGATACAATAAATTTTTTATAAAAAACTAGAATAATTAATATTTTCATTTAACCCATATGGAATCAGGGAGTGGAGTAGGAAAATCCACCTGCTTTCTTTTTGAAGCAATATATTCATGATGTCACCTCCCCTTATTCCCATGGAAATTTTCTCTATCCCAAATACACTTAATTCATCCGATTTTCCTCCGTGTGTTTGTAGGAAATGTCGTGCTACAGAGGTAAGTGGTTTCAAACGTTGTTTATCTATGGGAGCATTCCTAATATTCCCTAAGTGTTCTAAAATCCGTTGTTTCAGAGGTCGGCTTGTCATACCTACATAGATTTTATTGCAGGTACATTTCAATACATAAATAACTCCTTTTGTATTGCAATTAATGAAACTATTAATTGTGTGTTTTTGTCCATATCTATCATGTATTTCCGTGGTTTTAACCATTACGGAGCATGCCTTACACGATCCACACTTGTGTGAGCCTCTTACAGTCATCATTTGTTTTCTTGGATTAAAATGACTTTGTGTAAGTCTGTCCCCTAAGTTGGGTGCTCGTCTCCAACTAAAATTGACCTTCTCATCCAATACTTTAGACAATTTGTCATCTGACATAAGTATAGGCCAATGTCGTTGTACAATAGTTTTGATCTGTTTCCATTGCTGACAGAAATCGCCTACAAAACGAATTTTATTGTCTAGTTCTAATTTTTTCTTAGGATAGATCAGATTTGCACGATCTGTAAATCTGGTGGTATTAATAGCTTTCTTAATAGACCTCTTACTGTACCCTCCTTGTATCAACCTGGTACTTAATTCCTCTGAACGATTTTGATAGTCCTCTGGATTTGAGCAGTTACGTTTTAATCAGAGAAATTCACCTTTCGGTATGTTTTTTATAACTGATGGAAAGTGTGAGCTATTATTATGAAGAACACTATTGGTTGCAGTTTTCTTCCTATAGAGATCTGTTTCTATTTGACCGTCCTCTGATTTTTTGATGGTGATATCCAAAAAATTAATTTGATTTTTATCCATTTCATATGTCAACCTAAGGTTATTTTCATTGGTGTTAAGGATCTGGATAAAATTCCTAAATAGTTATTTTTCCCCTGCCATAGGATGAGAATATCATCAATATAGCGCATCCATACCATTACTTTATCTGTACACTGGGACAGATTTTCATGGAAGACGACATCTCTTTCCCATTGTCCCAAATACAGATTCGCAAACGTCGGGGCACACGCAGCCCCCATTGCCGTGCCACGTATCTGCAAGTAAAATTGGTTTTCAAAAACAAAGAAATTCCTCTTCAAAATAAATTTCAAGAGATCTACGATAAAGGTTCCAAACTCTAAATTTTTATTGCTCTGTAAGAAGAATTCTACTGCTCTGATGCCCATATCATGTCTTATGCTCGTATAAAGGGACTCCACGTCACACGTAATAAGCCATACATTCTCATCTAAAGTTACTCCGTCTAATAATTTGAGAATATCCATGGTGTCCCTTACATATGAGGGTAATGACATGACATACTCTCTCAGGTGAGTATCTACAAAAATGCTGGCCTGCTCGGTCAAACTGCAGATCCCTGAGACTATAGGTCTTCCTGGCGGTGTTCGTGCATTTTTGTGAATTTTGGGTAATAAATATATAGTTGCCACTTTAGGATGATCAACCCGTAGGAAATTCCGTTCTGTATTAGTGATGACTCCTTCATCAAAGGCTTTCTGGATGAGTCTATCATATGATAGTTTAAATTCATCCATTGGATTCCCAAGTAAACGTTTGTAACATTTTATATCTTTCAATTGTTTGTACATCTGTTTTGTACATGAGAATAGGCCAAATTACCACGTTACCCCCTTTATCAGAATTTTTGATAACCACTTCTTCCCATGAACGTATCTCTTTAAGTGCCTTCCTCTCATCCTTAGAAAGGTTATCAAATTTATTGTATTAGGTTTGATTTTTAACTGATCCAAATCTTGTGACACCATATATTCAAAGGTTTTAATTTGTGGACATATCAAATCCTTGGGAAAAAATGTAGATTTCTTCCGACAGGTAGGTCTCCCATGGGATTCCTCATGGGTTATATTTCCTTGTTCCAAATTTAATTCCTCTAGGATATCAAGGGCTTCTAGGTCACCAGAATCAAATTCTGCACCAAGATCATCCTGACTAGATCTATCTAAATTTGTATCCCTCATAGGAGTTACTCTCTCTGTATCATCAAAAAATTTGGTAAGTTTAAGTTTCCTTGTAAAAAGATTTAAGTCTCTTTCCCAAGAGAAACGGTCAAAATTGTTGGTAGGAGAAAAGGATAATCCTCTACTTAATAGGTTAGCATGTGATGTAGACAGAGTTAAATTAGATAGATTAATAATTTGTAAAGCTTGCTCTTCACAACTCTGTCTTATTTCATCCTGCTGAGGAGATATTTCCCCATCTATCTGCCCCTCCGTTGTTTCCTGTTGGTAGAATAATGGTCTTTCCAGATTCTTGGTTGTCTTTCTCGTAGATTTCAACTTACCTCTCCTAATCCGCTTAGACTTGACCCACCTTCCCCCAGGGGTCTCAGAGCTTCCCCTAAAAAAGGAGAGGAGGACATCTTGTGTGAACCCCTTCCTTTGCTATATGATCTATTTTCACCCTCATTTTCTGAGGATTCAATCTCAGAGGATTCATAGTTCCTCATTCTCTCCAGTTTATCCTTAGAATGGATAGTTCTCTTCCATCTAAAGATATTGCCTGTGGCATAATCTTTTTTATCACGTATGAATTTGAACTTTTTCCTCTCAACAGTTTCTTTCTCCGCGATCTCTTTCTTGTGTTTCTCATACATTTTCTGAAAGGACTCCAAGGTTTCATAGTCCTTAAGTTTAAGACTATCTCATCTATCTCTTTTGAGTAGGAGTCTAATACAATTAGATCGTGTTTTAATGTAATTCGCATGAGATCTGTTGAGCATTTGAGGAGAGAAGTCTCCCATTCTAATTGTAATTCTGAAGTAGCTAGTTCATACGTGGGGTGTAGCTTAGGTCTTAAACCTCTGGGGGTAATTGATTGTTTCAAATAATTTTGTGTAGTTGTCATATTCTACCAAGTTCTGGATTGTTTTTGAAGGAGAGTCTTGAGTTTATTGAGATCATCCATCCATGTGTTATCTGTATCACATGTATCATAATCCCCTACATCTGGGAAAAATGATAAATCGGAAGGGAGGTGAGACGTTTGTGATATCACAAACGTCTCACCTCCCTTCCGATTTATCATTTTTTAGAATCACATTTTTGTACTACATATCCTGTATATAGATATCTTTATTATGTCTAATGAATATTATTTAATGCCCCTCTTTCATTAAAATCAACTTTCTACATATGCTGATATATAAGGTACTTGTACATAAGGTAGCCTTAATTATATACATATTGACAATTATACGCATATATATTATCCCCGGAATCACAAACCTATGTTTCAAAATGTAGATTCATGTCCTATTAGGACAAGGTAGCTATTTTCCTACAAGTAATAAGGTCTGTGTCCATATGAATGGCCACCACAGATGTCAATCATTGATGAAATAATATCATTGGCTGTCTGGAACATAAAAGTTCCAGTCCTATCCTAGACGGGTAATTCCCCATGAGTAAGCCTATCGGCGAAACGTACGTCGGGTAACGTGACGTATGACGTCACAGACCCGGAAATAGGGAGTCGGTCAGCGGGACCTCTCCGCGATCGTGCTTTGCAAACAAGGTTCATAGTTAATAACTATCATAGCTGTTAGTCTCAGGTTGAAAGCGGGTATTCATTAGGAGAATTATTATAGATTTGGATAGTTGTCCGGATTACTGGAACAGTCATAGCGGGCAATTTTGACCATTCCACACGCGTGGGAATCTCACTATTGGGCTACTATTCAGAGAAATTGCCCTCATTTGTGGATACTATTATTGCCATGACATTTACAGGCATTTCTCTCTAGTACACAGGGCCCATGTGAGATAATAGATATTGAAAAGCATCCACCATTACCTCCACAATTACTTATATGTGGAGTTCCCATAGCTGAGCTACCTTATAGAGAGATTGCCTTCATTTGAGGACACCCCTATATATATCATATAGGCATCTTTGGTTTTACACACAGTGTTCATGTGAAAACAACTACATAAAATACCTACTATCAATTATATAACAAGCCTGGTGTAAATACTTCTCCTGGATAAAGGATGTGGAATAAACCTAGGACACACCATATAAGATGTATATGATTCCATCTTTATGCACATGAGGTTAATAATAAATGGCTATGTTATTATGTGTGGAATAATTGTTTAGATCTATCAACCCCCTTTTTTGGGGATTCTTGCCCTAATGAAATAACAATATTAACTTTACCACTACCATCTATATTAACTCCGCCCGCAACATATGGGACATTTCCAGAATATATGAGAATATTCCAAATTATATATGTGGGCGTATATTCAAAAGCACCTAATTTATATAAGGCTAAAATAACCCTTTTATAATAACAAGGGCAGCTGCAAGTATTATGAACCGCTATTGTAATTACACACAAGATATCAATTGTCAGGGGTCCTTATACTAATAATAAAGGTGAATAGAGAACACATCAGTTCTCACGTATTTAATTCTAATACAAGCCTAATACTTACCAAGGACAACCGTATCTCCCTATGGGTCATTTTTAATTCTTTAAACACTACATTTCAATCTTTTTCACTTCTATTTTTTATATTCGCCAATCTATACGACATTTGGATATTTAACATAAATCTTTTTAATAACAATTACTAATAAAGTTGATTTTACAGTGATAATTTTTCTAGACAGGAGTGCCTCACATACTACTTTATTCAGCTGATATTTATTATCAACTGTATCTTTTTCATGTCTTGACTTGTCTAGTTATGAGAGCACCCCCTCAAATTATATGCTACATTTTTCTAGATATAATTGAGGCTTGTCTATACCTTTGAGCGGATTGGTCCACCCCCCCCCCCCTTTCTTGTTTGACAAATAGTACAAGCCTGGACATATTCTTGGACATCCTAATGAAGAGCGGGACACTAGTCATGCCTGGAGATCAAAGAGAGGGTCATTTTGACTTCTGCATGTCCCACTAAATTTGAGCTATGGGCCAAATCAAGCACCTTAGGGTGGAATTTGGGGTCTAAGAAGGAACGACCCTCTGGTGGAGTTTTAGGAGGAATACTGGTGAAAGTTAGGGTACTGGCCGGATACAGGATTAGTTTTGGGTCTCGAGAGATCTGAAAATCTGAGATATCAAAACAAAGACAAAGAGCATCTGCTCTTTGATTCTTAGAACCTGCTCTATAGGTTAGGATCAGGTTAAGGCATGAAAAGAAGTGTCCACATTGCCTGTTGTGGGTTGATACAATGGGTTGTCTGAAGGTAGATTAAATTATTGTGGTCAGTGAATATGATGATAGGATGTGTAGCGCCTTCAAGAAGGTAATGAATATTTTTGAGTGCTGATTTAATTTAGAACAATTCCTTATTATCAATGCCATAATTGTTTTCGGCATTTGAGAGCCTTTTAGAGAAAAAAAACAGTCATGAAAACTTCCAGCGTAAACTTTTTGAGACAGGACTGCACCAATCAGTACAAGAAGGCATCAACTTCAAGGTAGAATAGCTGGGTGATGTCTGGTTGTAAAAGGACAGGTCTAGAAAAAAATAGAATTTTGAAAGCGGAAATTGCCTCGTGGCCAGAGCTTGTTACTGCTATTACTGAAGAGAAATCAGATAAATTGACAGTAATAATTATCAAATCCCACAAATTGCTGAATAGCATTGAGATCAGAAAGTTAAGGCCAATTGAGACTGACACCACTTTCTCCAGATCCATTTGAAGACCTTGACCTGATACAAGGTATCCTAGGAACAGGACTTTCTCTTTCTCAAAGAGGCTTTTTCTAATTTACAATAAAGATAAATGGACCAGAGGCGAGTGAGAACCTCCCTGACCTGGCTACAGTGGGAATCCAAATCCTTAGGAAAAATAAAAATGTTGTCCGAGTAAATGACCAGTGAGTGATACACTGGATTTCAAAAAATCTTGCTTATAAACCACTGGAAGATTGCCAGGGTGTTGCGGAGACCAAATGGCATGACAATTCATAGTGACCATCATGTGTGTTGAAGGCAACCTTCCACTTATCCCCTTGATGGATTCTGATGAGGTTATAAGTGACACATAGATCTAATTTAGGACCCACAGATACATTCAAAGAGTTCAGGGAAAAGCGACAAGGGGTAACAATTTTTATAGTGATAACATTAAACCAGTGATAATCTAACAAATGTTACAATCAGCACCTTCGAGGCAGTGTAATTTGTATTTTCACTCGAGGGAGTTCCAGATTGAGCTTATTTTGAAACTGTACACATTTCACCATCATGTTACCAGTTCATCAGACAGTCTCCAGGAGTTTGCCAGTCACTCCTCTGGTGTCTGAGGGTTGACCACCTCAATATGGGGCAACCCTTCACCTTTGGAAATAGACCAAATTGACTATGGATGCCAGGCTGGGGAAGTCACATGTAGGATCTTTAAAGGAGCAGAATGCTACACCCATCGTGCCACTGTTTTCCTTAGGGGTGGAGAACTGGGATAGTTTTCCACAACAAGCTAGGCCCTTCACCCCGAGATGATTGTATACTGTTTGAACACTGTAGAGCACTTCTGCTCTGGGACAGGAGATCCACAGGCATTGCTGATTGAGACTATGCCGTTGGACATCTGTGTGATTTACCTCTAATAGCAACGCTTCCATGGGTATTCTCAAAAGGTATTAAGGAGAGGGTGCTCAGATGTGACTGGTGGCACTGGATTGGCAGAGAAAGTTGTGGTACACGGATACTTTCATTGTGGTTTATGGTCTGTTGTGATATCTGCCTCTAAGACCAGGGGGTATATATACTAAACTGCGGGTTTGAAAAAGTGGATATTGCCTATAGCATCCAATCAGATTCTAGCTGTCATTTTGTAGAATGTACTAAATAAATAACTAGAATCTGATTGGTTGCTATAGGCAAAATCTCTCATGTTTTCAAACCCACAGTTTAGTAAATATATCCCCAGACCAGTCAGGTTTCTTTCTATACCCGAGTTACCTTGGCTGGCTTTCTCTGCATGGCTCTTGAAACCAATATCCTTTATGCCAAGTGGTTCCTAGTCAACGTTTTTCATACCATGGACAGGGCTAAGCAGCCCTTTTAGCCAGGAATTATATTGGGGCCTGGGAGAACTATATCTACATGTGTGAACAGAAGGGATTTCATCTTCAGTTTGGTTTTCCATTTACTTCTTTTCTTGATGGCAGGTTTGAGACTTGGTTCTTGAAGGTGTGTCTTATTGGTTTTCCTTGGTGATTTTAGCCATTAGTTCAGGGTAAGTCTACAGATGAAGGATGTGATTCATGGTCAATAGGACTTCTTGGTTCTCTATGATGTCCACAAGAGAAGCTGGCCAGCATCTATGCAGATAAATGCAAGGTAATTCTCCAGGCAAAACCAAAAAATTGAAAGCATGAGATTGTAGGGTGCTTCTTGGGCATCTCAGCATTGGGCCTCTGATGTGCATCTGTGTTGTGCCGGCACCTGATCTTTGTACACATTTCCTAAGTTCTACCATCCGAAGATGCCAACCTTGGAGGGAAGGTGCTGTGCACTGAATTTTGAATTTCACAAACTACCTAGAGACTGCTTGTATATGTCCCCAGCGCATCCAGTGTCCCCACAAGATAAAAGGGAAAATTGAACTTTTGTAATTGCATTGTTAGGCAATTTAATGCTAGATAGGTAGGAGATAAGTTCAAACAACTGTGAGTTTATTTGAATATGTTGAAAACATCCAGAGTAAATCGATGATCATACACAGATCAAACACAGCTTTGCATTGATTAATAAGCACAGAACAAAGTCTCTAGTAATGGCAATCTCTGTTGTAAATTAAAGCTCTCCAGAGACACTGGTAGTCTGTAGTGCTTCACACAGAATAATTAAAAGGTCATAATTCTAGCACACACAAAACTCATAAAAATGCAATCTTGGTAAAGGACAATATCCAATACTCCTAATCACCTGAAAGCAGTAAAACTCCAAGGGTAACTGAGACTAGCACAGAGCCCCCTCAGTGCAGTATCAGGAGGCATAGTGATATAGAAAGAATTTCCTTTCTAGTCAGCAAATGTGAATATATGTATATGCAGTTCTTCCGAACACTTCCTGCGGATAGGACCACTTCCCTGGGTAAATGTTTTGAGATGAAGCAATCTTAACTTTTTTTTTTTCCCTGCTGTGAATATTCTGAGATAACCCTGCTAGATGAAGATATGTGTTGAACTGCTTTCCACGCCACTCTCATTTCCAAGACATTTTCTCTTTCTATGACCAATTACGTTGCTCTACTTGTATCTGGATGTGAGCCACCAGCCTGTGTTATTGGCACCTGTTGAAATTATTACCCACTCTGACTCAAAGTGACACTTCTTTTTTACTTTGGGCTTAGCCATCACATGAGAGACAGTCTGGTGGCCTTTGACAGGGTGATGGATTCACAGAAAGACTTCTCTGAATCATGCCATTTTCTTATAAGTTCCACTGAAGATCTCACAAGTGCCATTTCTCTGACATCCTTGGGGGACACCGGAACCTTGGGGTATGGAGTAGGGACAGGCGAACACTGGCACTTTAACTTTAGTTAAACAAAGCTCTGGCTCCTCCCCCCCTATACCCCACCTCCTGCTAGAGGCCAGTCTAGTTTAAGTGCCCGGTGAAAAGGCTGTGTGCTGCTCAGCAGCCCTCTTCTGTTACTTTTATTATTTTATGGCAGGAATATGCAGTATGCAGCGTGCGGCAAGCGCTTAATGGAGGGGGGGGGGGAATCGGAGGTGCTGTGAGAGGTGCCTCTGTTGCCAGCCTCCTTCTCCCAACGTTTTCATACCCTCCTAGGAGCCGGGCACATTCGACTCAGGCTGTGTCCGATCTTCTGATCTGACAGTCAGATAGACTACAGACACTGCGTGAGGAGGGGTGGCAGAAGGTAAGTGAACCCTCTCCCAGCACAGTGCTGAGAGAGGGAAAGAAAATTGCAGTTTGTCCTTGAGCAGACTGCTTTTTACTAGAAGCAGTCATTCTATGACAGGGTCAGGCAAGGGTCACTAAGATAGTGAAGGCACTAGGGTTGTTGATTGTTACCAATTCAGTGATGGGCCCTGGGAGAATCTATTACTCTTCCTCCATGGTAGTCTCTCACTATTATGTGTGCAGACACCAGAATAAACAGCCATTTTATAGCTCCCCTTTTCTGTCCTGAGTCCTGATAGAAAGGTTTGGGGATTGTTATTTTCAAAAGTTTCTTTTTACTCTGTGGGGCTTTTATTGGCTGTATTTCAGGCTCACTTTCTGTTCAGTATTGTGGGCTGCTTGTTATTTAAATTGTGTTTTGTTACACTGTTTTATTTGTGTTTTGTCCCATCTGTTAACATGTCAGAAGGGGAAAAACCATGCGTGGTAAAGCTGGTTTTACATCAATGTTGAGATTCACCTGGGCTGTCTGTCACATAAAGTTACCATCATGTCAGTCAGGCGCGCAGGCTCTGTGCACAGCCTGCCGACTTTCAAAGAGCATACCGTGTAATACAGCAGCTGCTGCTTTACATATGGCAACACATGCCTGGGTTCGGTCTCTCTCCAATACAGTGACTGAACTTGCTCAGTTGGTGCTGTCACAGGCTGTGGTCGCTCCATCTTCTGATTTTGCTTGCACTGTAGCAACTGACATGGGTTCTAGTTTGCCAAGTCAAGGTTTGACTGTTCTCCCTGGTGGAGTGTGTACAGCCTGCTTGGGTACAGGGAATTGCATCCTCTGTACAGGGTTTGGTTTAGGTTTCTTCCTCTTAGAGAGGATGTTACAATCTGCAACACCGTCTTCCTCACATAAGCGTAGGAGGATGGCGCCACAACTTCAGGAAAATAAGCCAGATTTTGACTGTAGTTCCCAGAATGACGGCAATTTAGCGGTGAATTCTGACATGGATGCTCCTTCGGTTGTGGAGGAGATTCATTCAGTTCGCCAGAGTGTGGAGGAATTAATACAAGCTGTGTGTCAGGTACTTCACTTTCCTAAGTTAGAGGTTCCTCGTGTTGCACAAGCTCCTCTTTTTACACGGGGAAAAAAAAAAGAGAGAAAAAAAAAATCTCTTTTTCCTGGCTTCTTCCCTATTGGAAGATTTGTTGTCAGAGCCTTGGACCTCCCCAGATAACAAGTTCTAAGTATTTTGGTGACTGCAGTCGGTTTATCCTTTTCCTACTGAAGTTTTTGCTAAATGGTAGACGCTACCACGTGGGGATGCTGCAGTTACAATGTTAGCCAAGTTAACTACTATTCCTTGTCCTAACATAGCCACTCTTTAAGGATGGTACAGACCATTAGGTTAAGGCCGTCCTTAAATTCATTTTCGTGGCAGCATGTGCCTCTTTTAGGCCTGCTTTGGCATCTGTGTGGGTTAACAAAGCAGTAGAACGCTGGTCAAAACACCATTTTCAGGGTTTTTTGGCAGGCAGGCCTTCCTCTGAACTGCTTCCATTAGTGGAGCAAATTCAGAGGGCGATAGATTATTTACGAGAGGCAGCTACAGACGTGGGACTGATTGGTGCACGTATTTCTGCCTCTGCAGTTTCAGCTTGTCGTATTCTCTGCCTTAAGTCCTGGAAGGTTGATGGGGAGTGATGAAAAGGTTCTTGACACCATACCATTTTCTGGGGGTCTTTTGTTTGGACCCCAGCTTGACTCCATTATCAGTCAAGCTACAGGCGGAAAGGGCATTTTTCTCCCAGTTAATGCTCCCAAACAAAGATTATCCAAATTCCAGTCCTTTCAGTCCTCAGGAAGGTTTCGGGGTTAATATTCCTCAGGCCAATCTTCTACAGGCCAGTCATCTGCCCCTAGAGGTGGTTTGCAGCGGGGACGTCAGGCCTGGTCTGGGCGACGTCCAGACGTCCAGCTGCAAAGCCTACAGACAAACAGTCTGCATGACGGGTTTTTTGCTCCTCCGCTGTCGTCGGTGGTAGGAGCCTGTCTTCCGCGGTTCAGGGATCGGTGGTGACAGTCCACTACCGATGTCTGAATTTGGGGAGTGGTGAACCAGGGTTACAAGATCGATCTGCTCAGTCTTCCTCCCAGACGGTTCTTCGCCACAGGGCTTCCGTCTTGTCAGAGGAAACGATTGGCTTCTTTCGTCCGGAGTGATTATTCCGGTTCCTCATTCGATACCCGTCTGAGACGGGTGTTCTTTCCTCAGGACAAGGTCCTAGCCTTGCAGAGGATGGTGAAATCCCTGTTGGTGGCAGGGAGACCTTCCATTCATTTTGCAATGAGACTTCTGGGCAAGATGGTATCGTCATTCGAAGCGTTCCAGTTTGCTCAGTTCCAAGCACGACAGTTTCAATTGGATCTCCTGTCGCAATGGAACAAATCCCATCGGAATCTGGCGAGTCAGGTTTTTCGCCTGTCTCCGCAGACGCATCAGTCGCTGATCTGGTGGCTACAGAGGCAGAATCTCACCAGGGGACTCTTGTTCTCAATTTGGAATTGGATTCTGATAACAACAGATGCCAGCCTTCGGGGTTGGGGGGCTGTCTGTCTTCAGGCTCGGTTTCAGGGGCTTTGGACTCAGAAGGAATCCAAACTTCCAATAAATGTCTTAGAACTGCTCGCAGTGTTTCATGCTCTAAGAAGTGCGCAACACTTGCTGCAGGGAAAGCCAGTAAAGATTCAATCGGACAATGTCACAGCAGTGGCATATCTCAACCATCAGGGCGGCACCAGGAGTCCCTTGGCCATGAGGGAGACTCACAGGATATTTCTGTGAGCCGAAGCTCACGTTTCGGCACTCGTGGCCATCTTCATTCCCGGAATAGAAAATTGGGAAGCAGACTTCCTAAGCAGGCAGACTCTGCATCCAAGAGTATGGTCTCTCCATCTGGAGGTGTTTCAACAGTTAGTGGTGAAATGGGGTCAACCGGATGTCGTCATGATGGCATCTCGGTTGAATCACAGGGTTTCCCGCTATTGTTCCCGTGCAAGAGATCCCGGGGCAGTCGTGGTAGACGCTATGTTCGTCCCTTGGAGGTACCGCTTAGTGTACCTTTTTCCTCCGTTAGCCATGCCTCCACAAGTACTGAAAAAGGTGGAGGGTGTTCCAGTGCTTCTAGTGACGCCGGATTGGCCGTGCAGGGCCTGATACAGTGACGTACTCTTCATGGCAGGAGGTCGGTCGTGGCGGTTGCCAATATGCCCAGACCTAGTAACCCAGGGTCCTTTTAGTCATCAAAGTTTGCAACCTTTGGCTTAAACGGCGTGGCTGTTGATGCCAGGATCCTAAGAGCTAAGGGTTTTTCGGATCAGGTGGTGCAGACCATGCTCCGTGCTCGAAAACCGGCTTCGGCAAAAATATATCATCGTGTCTGGAGGACATATATTAGTTGGTGCGAAAAGAAGGGATATCCTACGTCTTCTTTTCGGCTGGCCAGGTTACTGAGATTCTTGCAGGCTGGCTTGGATGCAGGTTTGCGTCTTAGTTCTCTTAAGGGTCAGGTGTCAGCTCTTTCGATCTTCTTTCAAAGAAAACTTGCTGTCATACCTGATGTGCAAACTTTCATTCAAGGTGTTCTCCATGTTCAACCTCCTTATATTCCTCTGGTTCCACCATGGGATTTGAATTTGGTGTCGAGGGCTTTACAGCATCCACCGTTTGAGCCCTTGAAAACGGTGGATTTCAAATTTCTAACGTTGAAAACGGTTTTTCTTTTGCCCATTTCTACGGCACGCAGTTTCAGAGCTTGCTGCTTTGTATTGCAAGCCTCCTCTGCTAGTTTTTCATGAGGATAGGGCAGTTCTTCGAACCCAGCCCTATTTCCTTCCTAAAGTTGTATTTAAGTTTCATTTGAATCAGGACATTGTTATTCCGGCTCTATCTGATTCCTCATCTTCTGATAACGATGAGTCTATTCATTATCTTGATGTTGTTCGTGCCTTGCGAATTTATGTTAAAAGATCTCAGAAATTAAGCAAAACTGAGGATCTTTTCATTCTTTTTGATGCTCACAAAAGAGGCTGGCCAGCTTCTAAAGTGACCATTGCTAGGTGGATTACGGCTGTTATCCATCAGGCTTACAATGGGGCTGGGGAGCCTGTCCCAGATAATCTACGGGCACATTCTACAAGATCTGTGCTTCCTGGGCGGCCCGCCACGGTGCCTCCAGTGAACAATTGTGTAAAGCGGCCACGTGGTCTTCTGGATACTTTCACAAAGTTTTACAGATTTATATGTTTGCCTCTAGGGATGCAAGTTTTGGGAGAAAGGTGCTTCGGGCTGTTTCTTCTGAGCGTTACCTCCCGTGAGACAGCTTTGGGATGCCCCCAAGGTCCCGGTATCCCACGAGGATGTCAGAGAAAATGGGATTTTTATACTTACGTAAAATCCGTCTCTTAATCCATTGGGGAACACCGGGGGCCCACCCTTAACGCTCTGGTTTCTCCTTCTGTTTGATATGTTGTCTGGTAGTTAAGACAATGATGTGTTTTTAAGTTTATTCTTTTTGCTTTGGTTCCTCTCTATCTCCCTTTCTGTGAGGTTAAACATAGACCTGCCTCTAGCAGGAGGTGGGGTATAGAGGGGGTGGAGCCAGAGCTTTGTTTAACTAAAGTTAAAGTGCCAGTGTTCGCCTGTCCCTACTCTATACCCCAAGGTCCCGGTGTCCCCCAATGGATTAAGAGAAACGGATTTTACGTAAATATAACAATCCAATTTTTGCCCACAGGATGACTCCTAAGGTGGATGAAAACATTCTGAACAACTAAAGCCCTTTCCTTATTGAAACTGGGGGTAAATGTATTAACCTCCGATTCAGCGACTTTGCTAGCGACTATTGGTAACTTGGTAGAATCTAAGGTTAATTAATTTGCCCGAGTCTACAGATGACATGTTAGGTACTGGATCTTGATACAACTTTACTATGACAGTGATCATTTGAAGTAGGGAACTCCCCTTTTTCATTTGAGGGTACCCCAGAAAATAATGATTAAGGGGCACCCCATTAAAAAGCGGAGACTAATAGCACATTTTGTGCCCTCTATCCCATTTCCTGGATCTTCATTATTTTTTGTAGGCATTGGGCGACCAGGTGGAGCTTAATAACCCATTACATGACATCATGATGGCATCACTAAGTTACACACCATCCCCCAGTAGCATGAAATAGCTGAGGGGGATATGCAAGTATAATTTTAACTTCTTTGAACTTCTTAGGTGATAAGGGGGTATCCTTACTAACAAAAGGGTTAAATCATATGCAGGAAAATATGTGATTCAGTGCAATGGAATATAGCTATAATGGATGCATATTTTTAACTGAGACATTAACTTATAAATATTTTATAGCTGTCAAATACACAAATCATTGAATAAGGAATTTTATACCCGAGTTATACTAATAATTATTTTAATTTTGCGTGACCTTTCTGTATTTTTAGCTACCAAAATTATGTTTACAATTCCTGACTGCAAGGTGTAGACCAGTTTGCAACTAGCTGGGCCTTCCCATACACTATATCTGAACAGGTCTGCTCCTCAACCCCACAATCAACAAGTAACAGGTTTTGTGTGGAGGTCAACTACCCAGAGCCCTAAAGCTTCCATACCTATAATGCAGGCAAAATGCAACACTGTTGTAAACATCAACTCTAATATTCTAATAATAATGCAAATCAGAAATGCTTATCCCATTAGCTGTTGAGAGGAAGTGCAGTGTTATGCATAATATGCACTATAACTTCTCAGAATTTCTTAAATACTGAAAGTTTTTCTGCACAACAAAAAATATATTTTACTGTAAGAAAAGTTGTCTCATGCATCAGAGACCAGCACTGTGCTTTGTAATTATTGAATGCTGCTATCTTCTGTTATTCTCACCCTATTGTGTTTGCTGGGACACGACTTTTACAAAACAGGGCAGTAAATGGGAAAAATAAGTTTGCCAGGCAGCTTAAGAACTTTCATTAAAATAGTGTTTAAAAACACAATTAACGCTCACCATCTCTGGCTGCCTCCCTCCAAGCTCTTGACTCGGCCCGTAGGGACACTTTACTTAGGGTCCATTTCTTCCGCATTAAAGTAGAGATTCTGTAGGCAAACCTACCTTCCTCCTCGGGCCAGGAGATCCTGGGTGGACTTCAGCTGTTTTCTAGATATCGCGGCTGCTACACTGGCCAACCATCGCTTGTTCCGCAGTTATAATGCTGTTTCTCACAGCTTTACGGAGCAAACATCCTTTACCACTGGGGAATCCCTACTGAACTCCTTGCAGTATGAGACTAACGTTGTAATCCTCATACCAGAGAAGGGCTTTTCTATCCTCCGAGAATGGAACATTCCAGTGGAGGAGTCTTGTGCGCTCTCTGTTCCTGGGTCCACGAGGAATGGTCGAGGGCTCCTACCTGACGACCTCCTTCTCTTCCCGATAAGTCATTTTTGACGGTCAGTATTATGCTCTCTTTCTGTCTGTGGACACTATGACCTGTTTTCCCAACTTAGTACATTGTTTTACTTAGCCAGGTTCTGGCTATACCTTGCCCTTCCTCTCTTCCCTGAGGCACATAATCGTCTGGTTTGTTCAGCTTTTCTTTCACATGCCTCCGGGAGACAGGTATGGTGCTTGTTGCCTAGTATGCTTTTTTTTGTTCTCTCTTCTATAGCAATGTTTTATATGCAAATCTTTATAATGCTGTTTCTCACTAGGCAGCTTTGTTCTGATGTTGCTGCTTGTATGTTGTATAATCTATGTTACTGTTGCAATTCTATGTCACATATTTGTAACCCCCTTTCGATATTCTGGGGTCAGGTCACCCAAGTCCAGACCCACACCCCCACACTTGTTCCACTTTATTTCTCCTGCTGCAAAAGCCTTAGTTTCCACATGAAATAATAATAATAATCTATTATTGTATTCAGTTGTTAGCTTCTTTCCTGGTGTTTCCCCCATCTTAGACCCCCCGCCCACTCCCCACAGCAAGACTATCCCTAGGTGCCTGTATTCTGATCCTCAGGTCTTGCGCATAGTTGTTTCTCACTCACTCCAACCTCAGTCATGGTACAGTAAATGCCAAATCCTAATAAACGTAGAATAGCTCTTAAAATACTTTAACACCCATAAAGCTGACATGATCGCTGTTCAGGAGACTCACTTCTCCCTATACTCTCCTCCTCAATTTCACAATAAATGTTACCCCACTTTTTATCCAGCATGTGGTCTCTTTAAATGTAATTGTGAAGCTATTTTGATTAGTGTAGTGTGCCCTTTTAAGTTGGAGAAGGTAGCTGATAAAAATGGCCATTATCTCATTCTAGTAGGAACCTTGGGTAAGCACGCAATCATCCTAGTCTCTCTTTATGCTCCAAACTCCCAGCAGATCCCTTTTTTAAGACGCATCTTCCAAACTGCCCAGCAGATTAGGAAAATGGGTGGTTTTTCACATGGGAGAATTTACGTTGCCCCGGATCGTAAATTTGATCTACTCTTCCCGTTGCTTACATGTGCCCCCCTTCCGCATCCCTGGCCCAGTATTTTCCCCATCTGCTTGCTGAATTCGATTTATACGATGTTTGGAGAGTGAAACATCCTGGAGAACAAGACTATACATTCTTTTCCTCAGTGCACAACTCCTTCTCTCGTATAGACCTTCTACTTTCTGATGAATGGTCTCTTCGGCGAGCCTCTAACATTTCGACTTTGCTCATTACATGGTCTGACCATGCCCCGTTAACTTGGTGTTTGGAGGCTCCTGCTAAAGATCCCCCTACCCCTCCCACCCCTGGTGCAGAGCCAAACACGTTTTATTAGACGACATTGGTAAACAAGTCCTAAGGGAGAATTTGGACAGTTACTTGCAGACTAACACCCCAAAGGAAACATCAAAATACACACTAGTGCTCTTTGATGGCAGTCTTGAGGGGAGCGGCTATACAGGCTGCAGCTAGAATTAAACGCACCCAATTAGAGGTGCTAGAATCTTATGAAAAGCAATTATTGCTTTGGAGAAATGGCACAAGCTCAATCCCTCTGACTTTGTCTGATCTCCGCAAAAAAAAAAAAAAAAAAGACCTCTATTATGTTGTTGCAGGTTAACAATGCCATAGCCAGGCCAAATCAGAAGTTCTATACTCTGGGGAATAGGACAAGTAAACTCCTGTCTTGTAAACTTAGAGGGAAGAGTGCTATTAATCGTATTAAAGCACTTGCTGGCGCCCATGGTACCCATATTTTTAACCCAGCAGACATTGCTAATCAGTTTGCTGCTTTATACTATTAACTTTATAATCTTCGCTTGAACTACTCCCAGCGCCACCCCTCTGTCACTATAGCTGATTTCCTTTATTCCCTTCAGCTCCCTGGCCTAGCACCGGATGTGGTGGCAGAGCTATGTTCTGCCTGGATGGAGGATGAAGTCCGAGGGGCGATAAAATTACTTAAGCAGTGCTCACGACTCTTTTCGAAAAGGCCACTGAGGAATCTTATCTACTCAAAAAGATGCTGGAGGCTACAATAGTCACCATCCCCAAGCCTGGTAAAGACCCGGCTCAGTGCCAAAACTACAGACTAATTGCACTCCATGTGGGTTTTCTGTTGGGCAGACAAACCCCAGATAACACACGCCAGGTTCTTAATATATTGTCACCCCGCATGACTAAGGTTTAACCCCTGCTGTTGCTCTCATTAGATGCTGAAAATGCGTATGACAGGATTCATTGGGACTATCTAAAGGACATCCTTGCCAGATTTGAATTTCGTGGTCTGTTAGTCCAGGTGATTCATACCCGATACAGCTGTCCCTCAGCTAGAGTTCTCAGTAATGGGTTCCTGTCAGCTCCTTTTGATATAACCAACGGAACTAAACTGGGATGCCCGCTTCCACCGCTTATTTTCGCATTGGCAATTGAGCTCCTAGCAGAACGGATCCGAACATCCCCCACTATCACTGGCACCCAAATTGGGGATGTGCATCATAAGGTTTGCTTATTCGCAGATGTCCTCCTGTTACTGACTGAGCGCAAGACCTCCTTGGCTGCCTTACAAGAAGTCTGCTGGGCATACTCTAAGGCTTCCTACTACAAAGTAAACTACCAAATCAGAAGCTATGGGAGTAGAATTGCTGCAGGATAGGCTCTGCTCCCTTTAGTCAAATTTCACTGGTGCCCCTCGTCCCTTAAAAATATGAGAATCCATATTCCCTCTCACCCTAAAGACCTTATAGAATACAACTATACCCCGCTTCTGCATCACTTTATAGCTCTTACCACTTCATGGGCAGAGTTTGAGGTCTCATGGCTTGGTAGAATAGCTGCACTTAAAATGATACTCCTGACAAAAAATGTATACTTGTTCAGATTCATTACAGCTGTGGTTTCTCATCAAATACTCAATAAGTTCTACGCAAGTGCCCTGCGATTTGTCTGGAGACAGATGCCCTAGGATGGCTCAGTCACATCTGTTTTGTTCTAAATTAAGAGGTGGCCTTGCAGCCTCTGACCTGTAACTCTTATCAGTAAGCCGCAAAACTTGATCAGCTTAAGGACTGGACAGCTCCCCACCTTTATAAACCATGGGTCTCTATAGAAGCCCATGTAGTGTCCTCACTGCCTCTGGAGAACTTGCTCTGGTTGCATGGGAAAAATAGGCCATCCTCAGTGTCTACTATGCATAGTGTTAGGAATTCCCAAACAAGCTAGGATAAGCTGGTGAAGGTGGTTCAGGACCTTTCTCTTCTCGCAGTGGCATCTTTAATTCCAGACTGGCATTTGGATCTTTGGCTATCCCGGGGAGTCTTTAGTCTTGTACCAATGTCTCCAGATAGCACCTGAGCATTGTAAGTTGCAAGTCCAAGTGCAATTGGAATCTGATCTTGGTCTCTCTCTGACAGATGAGGACGGGGATCACATTTTCAAAAATGTATATAAGATGTAGAAATGCATAAACCACTCAGAGATGCTGGTTAAAATGATCCATAGACTATATTACACCCCACTTAAACTACCAAAAATTTGGCCCATGGTATCTTACACCTGTTGGGAGTGCGGGGAAGTCGGATCCCTCTTCCATATTTTCTGGATCTGCCCCAAAATTAAACCTCTGTGGGATCAAGTATTTGGACTGATTCGACAAGTACTTTCATTAAATGTTACACCCCAACCATCTTCTCCAACTATAGCCACCTGACTTTCTGGCTCGCCACCGGTATATTGCGGGCCATATTTGAATTGTCACTAGTGACGCTATTGGTCAGCACTGGAAGAGCCTGGCTTCTTCGCCTCTAAAATTATAGCAAAAACCACACATAGTTATATGATGGAAACTATTGGCTTCAATCATTCTTTCAAGAAGTATCGGCAGTTGCTCGTGGATCGATCGGAAATTTATACACACTATATTATCTTTAGGTGGTTGGGAAGAAAATATTAAACAGTACAACCAACCAAATGTATTTATGTGTGGCAATACACAACTAAGGGTATGGTGCAAGACTCACCTTCCTTATGAGTTGGTACTCAACCGCTTCTGGCAATGGCTGAGTGATGTTGATCCAAATAAATACA
The DNA here is from genome assembly GCF_038048845.1 of Mixophyes fleayi. Lineage (NCBI taxonomy): Eukaryota > Metazoa > Chordata > Amphibia > Anura > Limnodynastidae > Mixophyes > Mixophyes fleayi. The sequence continues at coordinate 234,520,086 of NC_134405.1, forward strand.
CAAGGAGAAGCAAGACCACAGCATTAAAGAAACCCATAAACAATAACCCACACCTTGATATTTTATCCTTTTTTATAATAAGGATTCAATCCAAGAATATTTATTTTCTTTAGTAAATTTTACTCCATGTAAACTATACATAACAACAATAATAATCACATGCTCTCCAAAATATAACATAACCCATTAATGTGGAAGTTACAACTTTATAAAGATAAGTTGCGTTGGTAGAAATAAAGAGTGGGTTCAAGGACCTCAATACAATTATATTCCTTAACTGACAATTTATACTACACACTACAGGGTTTTCAGCCGATTATTAGGGCAAACCCACGACAAATGACCACCATTTGGCCTGATACTGCATTTTTGTGTACACTCCAACAATGAATAATTATCGTTCCAAAGCACATTGTTTCGTTTCATTTGCTTTTTTAAACAAGAAAAAAAAAAAAAACATTCAATGATGAAACAATGTCGTTCCAATCCTGCAGTGTGTATGCACTCACGACCAGCAGTGTCCATAGATCTCTATGGAGTGTGCAGACTCACGATCTTTTCAGCCAATGGCTATGCCGAATGAAGAGCACATATTTAAACTTAAAATCTTGCAAAATGTGGTTAGTGTGTACACATGAAATGGCATGCTGATAGGGACAGGTTTTTTTTTTCTTCAGTCGTTGGTAAAACCGTTAACAATATATCACATCAGGAGAAATTTTCTGTAGTGTGTACCCAACCTTACACTATTAAACAATAACTTCCCAACTTGTTCCAATTTAACCTACTTGCTACCTATCGATGCAAAACTGCAATTACTGAATTAGACTACTATTGGATATGTGAATAACTATCTACTTGCCGTCTATTTTTACAGTCACTAGCTTGTTGTGGACTAAACACAGATTAATAACAAATACTTATAAACATTTTCATAACGTAACCTGAAATAGCCTAAGGTTCTAGTACAGCTGTAATACCTGTACCTCCACAATTACAAGTTCCTTTGTAGCCACTTTGTTCTTGCTCTCCTTTCTGGCAAAATACAGGACTTTTTATTTAAATCCCTTTAGTTTCATCAGTTAAAGTACTTATATGCTGTGAAAATAGCCCATTATTACTTCACTTGATTTAGTATTTTGAAGGATGCTTATAAAAGTCACTTGAAAGGAAGGATCTGCAGCTGTTCTGAAGTTGGACTCTTGAATATGTATTGACACAGTGAAGTCTACTAACAGCTCTTAATAAATTATCTATGAATAGCTGTACCCTATTGCAGGAAATGTGTGCAAAATTAACTTGTTTTATAGTCTACAGGTCTCTCTCATTATCATACTTAATTGTTCAGACTCTTTTAGCCTCACTAACAAGTCTGAATAGAAAACTTTCAGACTTTACTGTTGTTTCTATGCTTTTCTTTTCACTAAATATCCCCGTTCTCTTTCTTCTCTTGATTTTGCTGTCACTAACACTTGGCTCTTATTTCATTCCTGTTAACTCTACAGCAATCACTTATTTCTTGCTGTTCTCACAGACTATTGCTTTATAACAGACACATGCTCTTATTTATCGATTTCCTCTCTGTTGCCTGTCTTGCTGTTGCTTAGAATTTTTTACCCCCTGTATTCATAGACCCTAAAATTAAAAGGTGTTTTAAATTATTTTCTCCCAAAGGCAATTATGTTAAAAAATTATGGTGAGTCAGTGTAAAGGGTCAGGGTTGGATAACGACAAAATTTGGAATGTTTTTTTTTTTGTTTTTTTTTTACGGGGGGTGGAGGGGTTAGACTTGAACCATTTTTAGAGATTCCTTTTTTGGCAGGTTAGGGACCATACTCATTGTTTGAATAAAGCATTTTTAAACCCGGCTCCTCATTTTCAATAGTATTCATAGTCTTATTACTTTAGTAACATTGGTCACTACTGCATATACATTTAAAAAAAAACTAAAAAAAAAACCCAGTGCACTTTATTTAAATGTACCGCAAAAGGAGGAAACCGAAGATACACAGGGCCAATCTGTATTCCTAAAGTATCTCTCTGTAGTAAATCACTCAATCGTGCGTCGGCTGGGAAGCAGGTTGCTTGTGTTCCTCCTTCCTCAGCTTCCACACCTGCTAATTTATGCCTTTCTGTTCTTCTCTTATGGCAGTTCCTAAAGAGGTGCTTTAATGATTGCTTTTTTTAATCTTCTCTCCCTTTTGACTCCGCTTCTCAGGCAGCTGAGATCTACACTAGTTCCCTCATTTTGACATGCAAGCCGAGAAACTCCCCCCTGCCATATCCACAAACAGAATCAGCAGCCACACTTGCTGTATGGCCTTTATTAAACTTTTATATTATGCTTGTAGTCAACACACACATCAGAACAGTACATCAAATGTAACACTGATTGCATTTAGAAGGTTGAAAGAGTGCCACACAAGGGTTTTTAATTTAACTATTAGAGGAAGCGTAGTGACCGGGTTAGCTCTTCTGCCTCACAGCACTAGGGTCAATTCCCAACCATGGCCTTATTTGTGTGACTTTTGTATGTTTTTCCTGTGTTTGTGTGGGTTTCCTCCAGGTACTAGTTTTCTCCCACACTCCAAAAACATACTGGGAGGTTAATTTGAAGATTATTTGCGTTGAAGAATGGGGCAAAACACACCTGAGCAATGCATGTGACTAGATTCTCCATACAGGAGGCGTTTTGAAGCGGTCATTACCAACCAAGTCTTTTGAACAAAGTGCTAAATAAATTTCAGGAAGCGTGTTCAATATTTTTTCCTGTGTCATTTCAGATTATTACACAAAACTTAAATTATGGACATCTATGGTTTGATTTCTTTTCATGTGTTGATTGCAAGGGTTGTTGCCGACATTTGGTGTAAATTTCATTACAATAGACACATTAAATACAGTGCATCTATTCACATCACTTCACCACATTTTGTTAAGTTACAGCTTTATTCCAAAATGCTAATTTATTAAAAATAAAAAAATAAGAAATCACATGTACATGAGTATTCACACCTATGGCAGCAATTGCAGCCTCAAGTCTTTTTGCCATAAGCTTGGCACACCTATCTTTGGGCAGTTTCGAGCATTCCTCTTTGCAGCACCTCTCAAGCTCCATCAGGTTGGATTGGAAGCATCGGTGCACAGCCATTTTCAGATCTATCCAGAGATGTTCAATCAGATTCAAGTCTGGGCTCTGCCTGGACCAATCAAGGACATTCACAAAAGTTGTCCTGAAGCCACTCCTTTGATATCTTGGCTGTGTGCTTAGGGTCGTTGTCCTGCTGAAAGATGAACAGTCACCCCAGTCTGAGGTCAAGATCCTGACTAGTCTCCCAATTCCTGCCGCTGAAAAACATCCCAGCATGATGCTGCAACCACCTTGCTTCACTGTAGAGATGGTATGGATCTGGTGATGAGCGGTGCCTGGTTTCCTGCAAATATGACGCCTGGTATTCACACCAAAGAGTTCAATCTTTGTCTCACACCAGTGAATTTTGTTTGTCATGGTCTGAGATTCCTTCAGGTGCATTTTGGCAAACTTCTGGCGGCCTGCCATGTGCTTTTTACTAAAGGAGTGGCATCCGTCTGCAGCAATCCACCAATCAGGTCTGTAGTGGCCAGAGATGGCTGTTGTTCTGGAAGGTTCTCCTCTCCATAGAGGAATTGCTGTAGCTCTGACAGAGTGACCATCGGGTTCTTGGTCACTCCCCGATGGCTGTTTAGACGGCCGGCCAGCTCTAGGAAGAGTCCTGGTGGTTCCGAACTACTTCCATTTATGAATGATGGAGGCCACTGTGCTCATTGGGACCTTCAAAGAAGCAGATATTTTTCTGCTTGTGCCTCTAGACAATCCTGTATCAGAGGTCCAGACAATTCCTTTGACTTCATGCTTGGTTTGTGCTCTGACATGCACTATAAAGTGTGGGACCTTATATAGACAGGTGTACGCCTTTGCAAATCATGTCCAATCAAATGAATTTACCACAAGTGGACTCCAATTAAGCTGTAGGAACATCTCAAGGATGATCAGTCGAAACAGGATGTACCTGAGCTCAATTTTGAGCTTCATGGCAAAGGCTGTGAATACTTACGTACATGTGATTTCTTAGTTTTGTTTTTTTTTTTAATAAATTTGCAATGTTGGTCATTATGGGATATTGCGTATTAGAATTTTGAGGGAAAAAATGAATTTATTCCATTTTGGAATAAGGCTGTAACATAACAAAATGTGGAAAAAGGGAAGCGCTGTGAATACTTTCCAGAGGCACTGTATATGCTTACTGAGAAAAATGTTGACGTGTTCAATACTTATTTCAGTGTGTGAGAGAGAGAGAGAGAGAGTGTGAGAGTGTGTGTGTGTGTGTGAGAGTGTGTGTGTGTGTGTGTGAGAGTGTGTGTGTGTGTGTGTGTGTGTGTGTGTGTGTGTGTACACATACCCACAATTGTTTACTGCATCCTTTCAATTGACTTAATGTCACATGCAGCAATCCATTATTCTAGATCTTCCAGGGATTTAAAAGATGATGTGGGCAGGATGGTGGCCTAGTGGTTAGCACTTCTGCCTCACAGCACTAGGGTCAATTCCCAACCATGGCCTTATTTGTGTGGCTTTTGTTTGTTCTTCCTGTGTTTGTGTAGGTTTCCTTTTGGTACTATAGTTTTCTCGCACACTCCAAAAACATACTGGTAGGAGAATTATCTGCTAACAAAAAATAACACTAGTGTGTGGTGTGCTTGGAGCAGACTGATGTGAATGACAAATATTCTCTGTCCAGAACTGCGGAATTGGTGGCGCTATATAAATGATTGATAAATTCTGAATATCAAACACACAAGGTTTTTTCTTTAGCAATGTCATTTTCCAAGCCGGAAATACTCCCCCATAGTAGTAGTTGGTATGTATGCTTAGAACATACATTTGTTTTTTCTAATATTCACTTCAGAATGTCCAGTATTAAAACTAGATCTTGTCTAAAGTTACAAACAAAAAGTTCCAGCCCTTGTACTGTATTATATAAACAATGTAACAAAACAATAATATGGATGATTTAAATACTAGACATCTGCAAATATATTAAATACATTTACTTTTAAATGATAAAATAGTACCTTTTGTTTTAAAGGTTTTAATTTATTGTTAATTAGTTATGTTTTCATGGGACCAACCTATACACACAGGAGAGCCTGCATGAGTAAATTACCACAAGTCATTGCCACCTCCAATGCAATGGAACAGTGTCTCGCTTACAGTCCCTGCTAGCTACTCCCTGAAGATGGTGCGGTGTGTTGAAAAGGGAACAGTGTGATGAGGGGGCAGCGGTGTGAAGGGGGTAGCAGTGTGATAATAGGGCAGACATATCTGTTACTCTTATTGTTGTGATCTTATAGCTATATAGTGTTTTACTTTATATAAATAAAAAAATAAAAAAGCAAAGAACAAACCTGACCAACTTGTATTCTAAAATGCATTAATTTAGGAGACACAATGTTTTAGGGCACAGGGCTTACAGGAGTCAGGACTGGAGAGGGGAAGGGGGGGTCAAGATTAAGCTATATATTTTCATCAGAAAGTAATTACATATTTACATCTATTCTAAGTTATGTTTTTAAAATTCACACTTAAGGTGTAGTCATATTTATATTCTCTAACTGGAGATGCAACCACAAGGTGGTGCATATTATTGTACTAAGAAAGTGGTGCATATTATTGTATTAAGAAAGTGATCCTTAAAAGAAAGAAAAAAAAGTGTGCATTGGCAGTAGTTTCCATGGTCAATAGGGATGGTCAAGGCTGATTCTCAATGGCATGATGCCAGCTGGTATTCTGGGGTCTGAAGTCAAAGATTCTGTAACCATAGGAATAATACCTACTACCTGGCCAGGATGGTGGTATTATAAGGTTGCAGAGCTACAAGTGAGGAAAGACAAGCTGTCCCACTTGCACTGAATACAAGTACACATGAAATTAAAGTATATAATCTATGCAAAAGGGCTCAGCCACTCTAAATACAAGACATCAAAATGTACTATATACAAGGATCTGGGCTGCATTTATTTGAAGCAGTCCAACTATTTGTATATAGTGCAATTTGACTGCTTGCATTTAGAGCAGCCACACACAAGCATCACATCATCATGCACAATGCCAAATGGAGTGATGTAAAGCACACCAGCTCTGGAGCAGTACAATGGTGTGATGAATCACACTTCACAATCAGGCAGGCAGTCTGAGAAATAAATTCTGGTTTAGCAGATGACAGGAAATTGCTTCCCTTGCCCCTCCAAAAGCGTACTAGCAACTGGCCTGAGCACCTTAGGTCAAGGCAAGAGAAAACTTAATGCTACAGCATACAATGACATTCTAGAGCATTGGGTCCTTCAAATGTTGTGGCAAGTTTGGAGAAAGCCCATTCCAGCATGACAATTCCTCCATGCAAACCAAAGTCCATTAAGAAATGGTTTCCTGAATTTGCCGTGGAAGAACTTGACTAGCCTGCATAGAGCCCTAATCTCAATTCCATCTAACCCCTTTGGGATAAACCAGAATGGCGGCTGCAAGCCAGGCCTGACAATGCAACATCAGTGCCAGACCTCACACATGCGCTTGTGGCTGAATGTATGCTAAACCATGTAGCCATTTTCCAAAATTTAGTAGAAAGCCTTCACTGAAGAGTGGAGGCTGTAATAGCAGGAAAGGGGCAGAGGGGACCAACTCCATATTAGTATGCATGGTTTTGGAATGAGCTGTTCAGCAAGTACATATGGAGGTGATTTTCAGGTATCCACATACTTTTGGCAATGTAGGACCTGAATCATTAAAGAACAAGAGAAAACAATAAGTAACTTTGATCTTGGACAAACCATGTTATAATGCAAGGAGTACAAATTTGTTTATTATTTTGCAAACAAGTTAATACCGACTGCTTTTCCATGTAGCACACAAATACTTGATGGCTTTAACGCCGAAATTTAAAGTTGATCCGAAACATGTCCTATCCCAACTATAAATCTGCCCCCATGTTTTAAATTCATCTCCCCCTCCAATGCAACATGGTTTTGCCAAGATGCAAAGTAACTTTTTTTTTATTTGCTCTCCTTAATGACTCAGGCCAGTAGTGTGTATATTTATAAATGTATCACATTTTATGTTTGTGAGTATTACTGCCATCTACTGACTGAAGTTGATATTGGATTACAATTTTTCCAATGAGACTGTATATAAGGTGCAGAAAGGGGACATTCTTTGGAAACCCTCCTGAAGACAATTACATTGTACACCAATCTGCTCCCTGTGAACAGTCTTAAGTGGCATATGATTCAAAACTGGGCACTTTAATCAAGGACTGCACAGATCCAGGCATTATTGATAGTATTCTAACCTTATTAACCAAAGATAAATAAGACCAATGTTTCCATACATACTTTAAGTCATTCATTCTTCGTGCTAGTTTTTCATAATTGTAATCTCTATTATCTGATACAATTGGTTAAGGGACCACTTAGTTGATGTATACAATCATATTTAAAAAAAAATAATTTGCCTCTATACATATTTCCCTTAACCCTAATAACTCCTCAGAGGCCTTACTGTTTAATTTTATTAATAGTTTTTTACTTAATAGATTGGGGTGTGACCTAAAGCCAATATAAATATGCTATCTTTGATGGCATGAGACTTGCCCACAGGGAACAGAATGACCAAGCACAAACCCTTACTGTTGATCACAGCCTGTAAAAGTGATACCATTTAAATACATAAAAGCAGAGAGCACAGAGGGAGAGGACATTCCAGAGGCTACTATTGATCTCATGTTGAGCAGAATGATCTCAAGCGATCTTTCACATCAGTGTTACACCCATGCACTCAATTTACAATGAACGCTTGTGTACTAAATCCTGAGCCCCACTACTGGAGGGTCTGCAGCAGATCCAGTTTTTTTTCTTTTAAACACTAACAAGTTCTTGCTGTTGTACGGATTCAAAACAGTGCTTCCAGATGTGTAGTTTGCCAAGGACCCAAGTACAGAGTTAATGGTAAATTAGCCCCACTAGTTAATACCTTATTTAACCCTGAAATCAATGGTAACACCAGGCCAGAGAATAGCATGGGAAGATCAAACCATGTTACATTGAATGCTGTTCTGAAACACCTTCTTAAATCTCTAAAAGGCAACATGCACACGAAATCTTAGTCACATGGTGTGCAATACACAAGTGATAATGCGCAGGTCACTACCCTGTAAATGCCAGTACAGCTGCCCCCCTCCCCCAAATCAAGCCTGCTCACCGTATACCCCATTATGCTAACTGCTAAAATGAGACATATGTCTGGAAAGAACATTCTACAATTACCATTATGTTTCCCTTGCACACTCTTTGGAGCATATTCAATTGTCGGTGGGATTGCCGAAAATCCCGCGCACGATTACTGTTATTACAGTAATCATGCGCGGAAAAAACGTTAATACGGTAATTTACTTGCTGGATTTCAGCTCGCAGCTCAGGGAGCTGCGAGCTGAAATCCAGCGAGAGATTACCGTATTAACGGTATTAATTTTTCCGCGCTCGAACCCGCGGACAATTGAATACCGCCCTTTATGTTCGAAAGAACAACAATTTATTATCAAATATTCATATTAACGGAACTGACCATGGCTCAGTATTTTGTTTTTTTTCCTAAACTATTCTAAATTAACTAAATCTCTAGATTTAAAAATCCCAACATATCCTGAACTTTTTTTTAAAAAAAGAAAAAAAAATAATACACTTGCTGTAAACATAGCTATTTGGAGCACTCACACATATTTTCAAGTGGTTAATTTATACAATGGGCCTCCTACAAGATTATGTGGCAGAGAGGGATACAAGGTGCCAAAATAAACTCAAATAGAGAAACTTATTTAACTAAGCTTGCATTAAAAGAGGATTTATGTACTTACGTTAAATCCGTTTCTCTGATTCCGTCTGGGGGACACTGCTTACCATGGGGTTGTGGAGAACTTGGGAGTTGGCACAAAATTAGTTAACTTTAGTACTGCTGACAAACCCCTCCCCTCTACAATCCCCCTGCCTCTTCCTGTCCAGTTAGTTTTAACAAGCCCAAGGATAAAATAGGGCAGTCACACAAGAGCACACAGAATAACAGAAGGGAGGGATCGCAGTGTCCCCCAGACGGAATTAGAGAAACGGATTTAACGTAAGTACATAAATCCTTTTTTCTCTTTCATCCGGTCTGGGGGACACTGCTTACCATGGGGACGTTCTAAAGCAGCCCCCTAAGGGTGGGACTACTCCGAAAATCCCGCTCGTAAAGCACTACGAGCGAAATCTGCATCAGCTGATGCAAAAACATTAAACTGATAAAATTTTGTAAAGGTGTGGACAGAGGACCAGGTGGCTGCCCTGCAAAGCTGGTCTGCAGAAGCTCCATTTCTAGCTGCCCACGAAGCCCCTACCGATCTGGTGGAATGGGCTGTAAGTCTCACCGGCACAGGACGGTTAGCCTTTATATAAGCTTGCCTGATGGTAGACGTAATCCATCTAGCGATGGATTGTTTTGAGGCTGGCTAGCCTCTCTTATTAGCGTCATAAAGGACAAAGAGTCAGTCCGTCTAATCTGGGAAGTTCTTTTAACATAAATGCGGAGAGCCCTAACCACATCTAACTTTTCCATTGATTGCTGATCCGCATGAGAAGTGGATGAGAAAACCGGAACTACTATTTCCTGGTTTAGATGAAAAGCCGAAACTACCTTTGGAACAAAGGAAGGAAGGGTTCTTAACACCGCTCTGTCCTCGTGGAAAACCAAATAAGGTTCCCGACAGGACAGGGCTCCTAATTCAGAAACTCTACGAGCAGAAGCAATAGCCAGAAGAAAGAGGACCTTCCAGGTGAACCACTTTAAATCTGCCCTGCTCAATGGCTCGAAGGGAGGCCCCTTGAGCATGTCCAGAACCAAGTTGAGATCCCATGGAGCTGTAGGAGGGACATAAGGAGGCTGTATATGCAGAACTCCCTGGAAAAAAAGTCCTAATATCTGGCAAATCAGCTAATTTCGTATGAAAAAATACTGAAAGAGCTGAAACCTGAACCTTTAGGGAGCCTAATCTAAGGTCTGCTTCTAGGCCATCCTGAAGAAAAGCTAACAAGCGAGGGAGACGAAAGGAGGACGAGTGGCATGTCCTATTCTCGCACCAGCTAATGTAGGCCTTCCAAATCCGGTGATGGATGCGAGATGAAACTGGTTTCCTAGCTCGCATCATTGTTTGTATTACACTGGAAGAAAAACCTCTAGCTCTCCAGAGGCTGGCTTCAACAGCCATGCCGTTAAATTGAGCCGAGGTAAATTCTGGTGATGGAATGGACCTTGAAGAAGGTCGTCTCGATACGGAAGGCGGAATCCCGGACCTTCCGCCATAGATATTATTTCTGCGAACCACACACGCCGTGGCCAGAAGGGCGCTACTAGAATTACTGGCAGAGAGCCCTGCCGTACTCATCTGAGGACACGAGGAAGCATGGGGATCGGAGGAAACGGGTATCCCATCCTGAATTCCCATGACATCATCATGACGTCCACTGCCACCGCTAAGGGATTTCTTACCCTTGCGCAGAACCTGTGAACCTTTCTGTTGTGTCTGGAGGCCATGAGGTCTATGTCTGGAAGACCCCACCTGTGGACCAGAGATTGGAAGACTTCCGGGTGTAGTGACCACTCCCCCGGCATCATTTGGTTTAGACTTAGATAGTCCGCCTCCCAGTTTTATATTCCTGGAATGAAAACTGCCGATATTGCCGGAACATATAGCTCTGCCCAAACCAATATTTGGGCTGCGATATCCATCGCCGCTGCGCTCCTGGTTCCTCCTTGTCTGTTGACATATGCCACGGCCGTGGCATTGTCGGACTGGATTCTGACCGGGTGGCCCTGAAGAAGGGACTGTGCTCCCCGGAGGGCCAAAAGAATCGCCTTCAATTCCAATACATTTATTGGGAGAGCAGACTCCTGAACCGACCACCGTCCCTGGAGCCGGAGGTGCAGGATTACCGCCCCCCCCAACCTTTCAAGCTGGCATCTGTCGTGGCTATAATCCATGACCATGGTGCGAAAGATCTGCCCACATTCAAGTGATCCTGGCACAGCCACCACTGAAGAAATATTCTCGCCCTGTGAGATAGAGAGATCTTTTGAAGTTCCAGGTGTAGGTGTGATCCTGACCACTTCGACAATAGGTCCCACTGGAAACATTGAGAATGGGCTCAACCGAAGGGAATGGTCTCGAAGGAGGCCACCATCTTTCCGAGTAGCCTCATGCACAAGTGCATTGAGGGTTTGGGGGAAGACAGAACCTGAGTAGTTACCTTTTGAATAGAGGTGACCTTCTCTACTGGGAGAAATATCCTTTGCTTGCTGGTGTCCATAATGAGTCCCAGGAACACCATGCGCTGACACGGAACCAACTGGGATTTCCTTGAATTTATCAGCCATCCGTGGCCCTTTAGGACCGCCTGGGTGAAGGATAGGTGATAGCCTAGGCAACTCTCTGTGGAAGCCTTGATGAGTAGGTCGTCCAAATAAGGAACGACCTGAACACCCTGCAGGTGAAGACATGCTGCCATTACCGACATAATCTTTGTGAAAACCCTTGGCGCTGTTGAGAGGCCAAAGGGGAGGGCCTGAAACGGATAGTGAACTGATCCCACCGAAAATCTGAGAAGGGACTGATGGTGGATCCAAATGGGAATGTGGAGATATGCGTCCTTTATATCTATGGACGCTATGAACTGATCTTTCTCTAGGCCGTTTATTACTGACCTTAGAGATTCCATCCGAAATTTGTCCACCCTTAAGTGAACATTGAGGCCCTTTAGGTTGAGGATGGGACGAAAGAAGTCGTCTGGCTTCGAGACTAGTAACAGGTTGGAATAAAAACCTCTTCCCTTCTGGCAATCTGGAACCCTGTAGATGACCTTCTGAAACAGAAGAGAAGCTACACAATCCTGTATAGCCTGTCTTCTTAATGGATCTCGGGGAAGGGGAGTCTGGAAGTAACGGCGTGGAGCCGGGCCTAAAAGGTCTATCTTGTACCCTTCTGAAATAATCCCCCGAATCCAAGGGTCTTGGGAAGACGCTGCCCACTGTTCGTAAAACAGAGACAGACGTCCCCCACTGGCGCCCCCTGCAATACAGGGTGGTCGTCAGGACGCAGGCTTCTCCTGGGTCTTAGGGGCCTGGTGCTTAGATGCAAACGAGGACCTCCCCCTGGTAGAGGAGCCTCGGGAATAGGATTGCCTGCCTCTAAAGGACTGTCCCCTATGGGAAGAGGCCCCACGAAAGGGCTGACAAAAAAAGCTGCTCCTGTTAGCATATACTGGCAAGGAAGTGCTTTTGCCCCCCCGTTGCCTGAGAAATAAGGGTATCTAATTCCGGGCCGAACAAACCTGCTGCCGAAAAAGGAATAGTTTCAAAGGACCTTTTTGATTCCGCATCACCTTCCCAGGATTTCAGCCAAAGCGTCCTCCTTGCTGAAATGGAGGCCGCCTGAATGGAAGAGGAAACCGCCGCTGAGTTCTGGGCCGCCTCATAAAGATACCCCGAAGCCTCCTTTAAATGCAAGGCATGGGGAAGAAATTTGGAGTCCTGTAAGGCCTCTGCCAGCTGGTCTGCCCATGCCTCCATGGCTCTAGCCACACAGGCTGAGGCAAATGTAGGTCTGAAGGCAGAACTCGCAGCCGCAAATATGGATTTGAGCTGGGATTCAACCTTGCGGTCATTGGCATCCGGAAGGGACGCTGAACCAGGGGCTGGAAGTAAAGTATGTTTTGCCAAGCGAGCAATATGGATATCCACCTTGGGAATACTCTCCCAGCGAACCACTTCTTCCTGTAAGGGATGCAGGGAAGAGAACCTCTTGGGAATAGAAAATCTTTTATCAGGATGTTTCCATGCCCCGTCAGCAATATCTCTAAGTTCTGCGGAAGGGGGAAAACGGCTGGCCTTCCTCTTGGCCTTTTTAAAGAGACTTCTGTCTCTGGGAGTAATATCTTGCGGCTCTGGGAGATCCATTGCCTGTCTGACCGCTAAAACCAAATTGTTAACAAATTGGCCTTTAGAAATTTGTCCCTGCTCTGAGGAATGACCTTGGTCAGTATCCGAATAAATTTCCCCTTCTTCCTTAGACTCCTCCTCAGAGTCTGAGAGGACCAAGAGGGGATTAACAGATCTAAGTCTCTTTCTTTTAGCAGGCGGGGTGTTAGAGGAGTCAAGCAACTGGTTAAGCTTGTCCAAACCTCTTACAATAGCTGTAGACCATGCCGGATCGGTAGCAACCGGGGCTGGGTCAGTCTGTAATGATGAAGGTCCCGGCAAACTCAAAGCACTAGAACCTGAGGTCTGACTGCGTAATAGCATTACTAGCCACAGAAGTTGCCACAGTAGTTAGCAACTGGTTAGATTGAAACACCATCTGAGCTAAAGAGCTAACCGACTGTGTCAGGGAGGTAACCCAGGCCGGTTCCACCGACGGTGGGACTGAAACCTGCTGGGTCTGTGCAGTGGAAGCCTCTGCTTCGCATGCCGTGCAGAGCGCCAACGGGTCCCTCTGAGCGCACGGTAATTTTACATTACATTTAGAACATGTGAAATATTTTGCCATAGGGCCCTTTCCCTTATCTGTCATATTTATAAAGGAAGGCACACCAAGCACACAGACTAAATAAAAATCTAGCTGAATATACGAGAGAGAGAGAGAGAGAGAGAGAGAGAGAGAGAGAGAGAGAGAGAGAGAGAGAGAGAGAGAGAGAGAGAGAGAGAGAGAGAGAGAGAGAGAGAGAGAGAGAGAGGTATGTAATGAACAGAGAAAATACCAAGTAATCAACTGATATATTTTTAAAAGTTGTACTTGAAAATTGTAAACACCATAAATATCTATGGCTAGTAGGAGGCTATAGTGTAAACCTGCTAGCCCAGTATTACAACATCAGATATGTGTGTAATTTAAGGCGATACTTAGCCCAAGGGCCACAAAGGGGAGAAGTCCGACAGCAGTCCTGTGCTTTCTCCTAAGCTCTGTTCCTCTTCCCGGGCTTCTGCTGGCGCCAGAAAACTTGGGAAAGACCATCTCTCTCTCTCTCTGTAGGGAGGGGGGAACTCTATGTTTTAGCTCCCCCTTCTTCCGTTTTGCCGATATTAGCAAATATAATTTTCAAAAAAAAAGACTTGCTTCAAAACGTGGCAGAGTAGTGGAGACCTCTAGGACAGAGGTCTCCGCAGCGGAAGATAACTGCCGCCCCCCTCCTGCTGCTGAAATCCAAGATGGCCACCGGCATTTACACTATCCGATAACCGGCGCTCTATGCCTGTAATGGCAGCGCCGGTTATCAGGGAGGCTGGAGGAGTGCAGCGGTCCTTGAGACCACTTGTCACTCCTTTCAATCAGGCACCCTCTTCTTATACTTTTGGTCCCTGTCAGTGAGAGCCGCTGGCTCTCAGCTGACAGGGGAATTCCTGCGCTGCCAAGCTGTGAGTGTGTTCTCTATAGTAGAACACACTCCAGCACTGCCACCTGTAAAAAAAACAAAAAAAAAAGTAAAAAATAAAATAAAAAAATAAAATTTCTTAAATTTACCCTAAGTACTAAAAAATGCTGCCCAAACTCCAGGGCACCTAAAAAAAACTGGACAGGAAGAGGCAGGGGGATTGTAGAGGGGAGGAGTTTGTCAGCAGTACTAAAGTTAACTAGTTAGGTGCCAACTCCCAAGCTCCCCTCCACAACCCCATGGTAAGCAGTGTCCCCCAGACCGGATGAAAGAGAAAACTAAATTACTTTTTTAAATAATTGCGCTGTCTGTTTCACAATGAAATGCATTAGTATGATATTTTATCCTAAAAGTATTAAAGATAAAAACATCTACTGATTAATGAGACAGAATCAAACATTCCCTTCGAGATCAAGCAAATAAGCCACTCCATAACTCCAAATAGATATCTGATGATTATATTTATGGGATTAGTATTCTGCAATCATAAACATAATCTCAACTAAAACTTGAATTAAGTTAACATTAAGGAAAAATAAAATGTGCAAACATTCTATAAATCCTCAATTATACTACTTAGTAGATTAAGGATAAATCTAGTATCCGATTAACATCAACCAGTCTGGCTTGAAACCGTAATTGGGTATAGAATAAATTCAGTTGTCTCCTTCTCACCCTAATCCAAGGCTGGGGTAAATTTAATTTCCTCTAACAAATCACCCCGTTTGTATAATTCAGGCATACATGCTCCCATTCACACTATATATCTGAAATAAATACACCCTCTCTCTGGTAAGCGTTGTAGCTGAACGAACAATAACTTGTGTTAAGCTATATCATAGATTTAATATTTAATCAGAGCAGCAGCATGCATGGGAGGATGCCGACACACGTTTCGCTATAGGCGTAATCGTGGCAAGCCGAGGGCACACTTTGACAAGTCTTATATAGTGGGGATCCACGCCACCCACCTTTCCAGTACGTCATTCATAGCAACGTGCATTTGAGACGATTCACATGATTAAACAAGTGTTGTGTCTGTACCACATCTCTCACTCCTTATTGGTTCCGGCTGGTAGAAATACAAAAAACACTGTAAACTACAACTTAACAAAAGCAGCTCTAAATGGCAATGTATGTAAGAAAATTATTATGCAACATGTATATATTTTACTCTATATAAATATATAATTAGATCTATGCTCCATGGAGATCTAGGGAAAAACGTATCGAAAGTGAATGAATTGAATGAGTAAATGTTATAAGATCCCAAAAGGGAAAATAAATCAAATACCTAGATGTGTAAAAGTGAAAACAATTAAAAACATACTAGTAGGTTAATTGGCTGCTATCAAATTGACCCTAGTATCTCCCTGTTTGCGTGTGTGTGTGTGTGTGTGTGTGTGTGTGTTAGGAAATTTAGATTGTAAGTTCCAATGGGGCAGGGACTGATGTGAACGAGTTCTCTGTACAGCGCTGCAGAATTAGTGGTGCTATATAAATAAATGGTGATGAAGGGATGAAAAACATCCATGATAAAAAGGTAAGTGAAAATGGAATAAATTCATAAAATGAAAAATGTAAACAAAAATGGTGACTAAGGTGAAAATTTATTTGAGGATAACATTATATTAATTTACATAAAATCCCATAGATTGTAATCTTGCGAGCAGGGTTCTCTTACCTCTCTGTCTGTATGTATTACCCAGTATTGTTTGATTAATGTTTGTTCCCAATTGTAAAGCGCTACGGAATTTGCTGGCGCTATATAAATGAAGATGTTAAGATGTCATGAAAATACCCTTCAATATGGATAATATAAAGTATGGATAATATAAAGTATGGTGAATAGTGCCCATATATAAACAAAATAAAATGTAATAAATATTTATTACATCAAAAAAATCAAGATGTATAAAATATATAAAAAAAACAAACAATATACAGTCACTCAAATGATTAAAAAAGTATGCAAAACCATGTTAAGGAGTCACACTCCTATAACTCGTGTACAGAAAATTATAGACAATGCTAATATCTGCCCCAAAATTTGATATCGCTAGTACTAAAGGAAATGATTATTATTGTAAATCATTAAGACCATGTGGTGTTACACTCCCCATTAATAAATTTTCCTAGCTCCTCTTGAGAAGCACTTTGTGAAGGTCCCCTCCTCTATGGCCCCATTTAACTTGCTCCATAGCAAATGCCTTAAACGTTCGAGGATCACTATGATTCATGAAATGTCTCGCAACTGATAACTGCCTCAAATCTGTTGAGATGTTGTGTGGGGGAGAAAAAAAAAAAACCTCTACCCAATATTGACAGCTGGGTGAAATTCATGGAATTGTCAGATAAATGAACCACTCACAGAGCGTCCTCTACATTAGAGTCCGTCTGTAATTCCTCTGAGTGGGCTGAATAATATCCTGTTCTTCCAATACCTTTTTCTTTCCCTTGAATTTCTTACCTCACCTCAGTTTCGGTCTAGGTTGGTGCCACTTCCTCCCTCTCGATTTCTTTGATCTGAACCTAAGAAATCCAGTCCATGTAATGAGGTATCCCTATTGTTCGTTAAGTGATCAGATACTTCACCTTCTGATTCTCTCAGAGGTACTATAAGCATTAGTGGATTTCTTTATTTTATTAACTTCCCACTTAAAAACTCTATTAGGAAGATAATTGTTGTCACGATTAAGTTTATTACATTCTTTATCTCTGACAATATTTTGTAAGGGAAATCAGAATTGTAACATTTTTCCCTCTTTGAACAACTTTTTTCGTCCAGTTTAAAAGTCAAATGAAATTTTACCATGTGTTTTGGAGTGATAATCGTTTAATGTTGGAGTACACACTAAAGCGATATCACGGAGTTGTAGAGGTGCAGAAGTTAATGCCGCTGCAAGAGGAGTCTTGCTGCAGCAGTTAAAAAAGACTGAAGTAGAGAAATATGGGTGATGGGAATGCCAGATAGAAGATTGCAGTAGTTGAGGCAGGAGATGCCTAGATGAGTTTTGGTTGCATCTTGGGCAAGAAAAGGGCAGATTCTGGCAATATTTTAAAGGTCAAGGAGACATCACTGGGAGAGACTAAATGTGAAGAATAAAGCAGAGGGCAGTAAGAGATTTGAGAAGAGAATGATCAGGAGGATGGAATATAACATGTTTTCAACTTATTGAGCCTTCGGTAGTATTGGGACATGAATTTGGCAATTGCAGATACACAGTTGGTTACACAAGATAATATGGAGGTCAGAGCAGGTTGTCTTCAGATCAGAGGTGGTAATAGAGACTGGGCATGCAAGGTATTTCACCAAGAGATATGTATATTGAGAAAAGCAGAACAGAACCTTGTTTGACCCAAACAGGCAGTGGAGGATATGCCAAAACCAAAAAACAAGAACTATTTTGAAGGCCAATGGAGTAAAGTGGGTGCAGGAGAAGATGGTAAAAAGTGTCAAAAGCAGCAGAAAGGTCTAGGACAATGAGTAGTGGTCCTTAGATTTTGCTGTAAGTAGGGCAGTCTCAGTGTAATCTTGGGGGCAAAAGCCCAATTGCAAAGAGGTGTGAAGGGAAAGAAAGCTGTGCACAAGCCGTTTAAGAAGTTTTGAGGCAAAGGAAATAAACAGTGTGGTAGTTAGAGAGGCTGGGTTAAGAGATGGTATCTACACGATTAAGGATGCATGTTCCCTAAATATTTGAAGAATAATGGAAATGTGCAAATGCCGACAGGTGAGCTATAGGCACGCATGCAATGGGGGAGAGGAATCCAAGAAGTTGGGACACATCAGGATTTAGGAGGCAGGTTGTAGATAAGATGAAGGTGTGAGAAGCGTTGGGGCTTAGAAGACCAGGTGGATATAAGAAAAGTAGGTTTGCTTCACAAGTGCAATGGCAAAGTTGTAAGTTGAAAGGATTTATAGTGGAAGAAATATGCTTCAAAGCAAGATTTCCTCCAGTGACGCACAGCAGTGCTGAAGTACTTTTGCAGGTGGGCTGGTTTGTTTGGTGGTTTAGATCATTGGAGCTCGTATGTGGTGGCTAATGTTTAATTCAGCCCTAGACAATGCAGCTTCAAAGAGCGAGGCAACAAGAGCAGGGCAGAGCGTAGTTTTAGTGAAGATGAAACACAAAAAGTAAAGAATAGAGTAGACTTCTAAAGAATAGGAGAGGGAGGGTTCTGTGGGTATGACTTGGGAGGTGCAGCATGGAGAAAGTAGGATGCCTATTCTGCAATTTTATTGTTTCCGAGTCAAATAGATCATGAATGGATGAGTTTGTTACAGATAGATCTTTCATTCCAGAATACACAGGAAAGGGGAAAGAGGGTTGGTAGTGGAGAAGATGAATGGGAAGTTGTGCAGTGGAACAAGGAACAAGCAGGTAGTGGGATTACAAGGTTGACCAAGATGTCACCAGAAGCTATGAGAAGGAGAGATCAGAAAAAGAGGACATGACTGGATAATTTGAGGTTTGTTTCTGTTTATGCAGTCCTTCAGTTAATATACAGCAAATTTAAATAAATTTTTTTTATTGTTTAATTTACAAAGACGGAACACATGACACTATGGAAACAAAAAATTAAACATATAATTAACAAATCTACAATGGATATACATTGTTTAACCTATGAGAAAGTTATTGAAATTTACAGAGGGTATTTCGCTCCCTTCAAAGAGTCATAAAACGTACCGCACCAACTCAAATCTGTGGTGGATAAATTGTATTATCTGATTCACATCCTATGGACCTGCACTGTAATAGAAACCCCCATGGAAAGGAGACTTCCAGCTTATCAAAAACTTCTTACTCACTGCTATACAATACAGCTCCACTCAACCTCTGCTCTTAGGTTTCTATCATGATCCTGTAATCCCACAAATCTGAAGAACAAAGTACCCAACACCATGATGGGGTAGACTAGCACACTTTTCCAAAAGTACCATTTGTGGCACTCATGAGATGAATAAAACCAATTCCTCTCATATCAAATACATTTATGCAGTACAACTGCAAATGGAAAAGTGAATACTCAAAGTTTGCACTATAAAACATAATACCTTTTGCAATAAGAAATTAGCACTTCCAAAAACTTGATTCTTTTGTTGCATTGTGTGGGAAAAAAATGTGAATGCCTTATGGTTTTAAGAAAGGTATCAAACCAGGGGAATGAGAATATACCTAGCCACATCCTAAAAGTGGTCTCTTGAGAAAGAGGATTTAGAATCTACCACTATGACTTTACAGGAGTAGTTTAAAAGCCTTAAACTAAAAATGGGCTGATTTAAGCCTTTTAATGCAGCATGCAACATCATCCAAAACTTATTTTACCTACTTAATGATGCAACTTTAAATTTAAAATAAAAAAAACGTAAGCAAAAGCATTGTATTTCCATTACTTGTTGTCATTCTTTCATTCCCGAGAGCTGGCTGCACACTTCACAGCTTCCTGCCATAGCTACCTTACTAGAATGTGCAATATTGTGACAGTAGTGTGCATTATATTGCCTTTTCACAACACAAGACAGCTTAAGATGCAGTCAGTGAAAGTGTAATTATTCTACTGATACCATTAAAAAAAACTCACCTGTGTAACAATGAGGAGAGAGGAAAAGTTGTTTCTCATTTTTGGCAGGACATACCCTTAAACTTCAGTTAGAAGAGCATAATGTGTTAACAGTAGAATACATGAATGTGAAGATTGCCGTTTTCCCGGAGTAAATTAAGCTATTACAGCATCTCTTAGGGAGATTCAATTAGCCGCAAGGGGACATGTCTGGAATACACAGCAGAGAAACATCACATTGGAGTTACTAAGATCTCTGCTCATTTTTCTTTTTTTTTTTTTTTAGAGATGCAGGAAAATATGAGCAGAGATTTCTGACCGTATTAATTGGCAGTGCGCAGCAGGATATCATGTGTCTCGCAGCTAATTGAATCAGTCCCTTAGTATGACAGTCTGCTTTTAGAAGTTGCAATTGCTTCCAATATAGTTAGCCATTAAAATTATATTACCATGCTCCCAGGCATAATTTGAGCACTAAATACTTCAAGTTTCCTCTATGCCAAATCCCTTCCCATCTCGCATTTATCTCCACCATCCCCACATTTGAGTCAAAACCCTCACCCCCTGGTCTTCTCCCTTTCCAACACCCGTTTAAAATTGCTTTTGACACTTGTATGGATGAAAAGTAATTGAGGGGCTGTGTATTTTCACTACTACTCAGCTTTTAGTATTTCACTATTAAGGTTATTGACTATTCGTTTATTTGATATTTTAGTTAATATGATTTATTCAATTACAACAGTTCTTATTTTTATGTATTTACCCACTTCTGGACTATGTCAGAGATTGAACTGTGGGCGACATCTCGCTGTGCACATTGCCGAGAATTACGGTAGAAATGTCCGCTCATTTTCCCTTGCATCTCTATGGGGTTGCATCCTCTAAGGATCGCTTTTGATTTGATTTGTTAGCATCAATAAAAAGTAAAACGGTGAGCTAGAGTAGTAAGCCTGAGTTTACATAATAAACCATAGCATAACATTATTTGTAAAGTTCTTTATTATAAAACAAAAATGTATAAAATTCAAACATTCAGGACACATTAACATTACTTGGACAGTTATTTACAATAAAATGTGCAAATGAAACCCGACTTTCTTCTTGCAAAGTACAATATAGCCTAAAAAAAACCCTGCAAAAAAGTATTCTTGCAAACCCTGCACTTCCTGTTATTTAATACAAAGTTAACAAACCCCAATATATTCTAGAACATGAACTATTCTATACAGGAGGTATTGTTTACATTTCAAGATTACATTAATTGATGAAGAGTCAATTAAGAACCTATAAACTTCAGTTTAGATACAAATTTGTGCATGTCAAAAGCAGAGAGCCTGTGATGCTATACAATTGTTTGCAGTCCAAATAATATGTATTATGGTACTTCCATTAACTGCATGGGTGTGTCCCAATTTGCTCAACCCTTAAAGGTTATCTTTTTCAAATTAACATGAAAATATTATATGGCAACTTAAACAAAAAACACAAACCTAGAGTAATGCAGGGCCCTCTCATTTTGTTTCACTGTATGTTCATAATTCCCTCCCCAATTCTGAGGAATACTTTGATACTAGAGGATGAACGTCCCTTTTTGAAAAGTACCTCATCTAGAAACACCAATCCTCTAATTTTACAACAGATGTCTGTATCGATCTTTTAATAAAGAAGTTATACATCTTCATACACAGGCCTGAAATATGGATATATTGGGCAGAAAGTTAAGTGAGGGGAGGATATATAGATTATATATTCTCATCTCCCACATTATTTATTTCATCTCATTAGGAATGCCTTCAAAATCGCTCAGGCCAAGTTGGGGCAGGGACTGATGTGAATGAGTTCTCTGTACAGCGCTGCGGAATCAGAGGTGCTATATAAATAAATGGTGATGAAGATGATGTTTTGGCATGGCTCCAATTTCTATACACCTACAACAGTTTAGTAACACTTGTGCATGTTTCCCTGTCACTGCTGGATAATATGGCATATTGCAATAAGAGAGTCACACTGTCAGACTTCCTACCTACTTAGATAAATATAACTTCTCTGCTTAAAAACTATGTGAGGGCAACATATTTTGACTGCTTTTTATGACAGGTAACAATTTTACAAGACAGTGTAGGTAAAAGGTTTATTAAAACCAAGTGTGATGCATTGCAGTCGATTTTAAATTACCTCACTCTGCAGTGCAAAACAAACACATGCAGTGAAATCATAAGTGCATTGCAAAGTTTCATACAATTTTGTATCTCCAATCAATTTGTAGAATCCCCATTAGCATTAATGTAGTGCTGCTCTTGTGATTCGAATGGCTATTTCCATTGCTGTAATGCATTAAATGAGAAACTGCCATCAAAACCAGGATTCTACATTTGGCTTTGCATTCACAATGAACATGCATTTATGTGAATAATTAAGGGGAGGTGACATTTATAGTCAGTAGAAAGTTTATTATACTTGTGATGTGGAGAAAATAGGATCAATCACAATTTAATAATACATAAACCCACATTTAAAACTGAAGCTTGCTTAAAACACAGCAAAGACAGGCATTTCATTATTCCCAGGACAATGCAGCTTATGAATTCACTAGGAATTAATGACATAACCGAGCCAAGCAGCTTTTGGCTAGTTTTTTATTTTATTTGTTGTTTAAACATCACAAATGGAGTATACGTTGCAATTACATTTGCAGGCCAGAGCCTACCAAGGCAATGTCAGACGACATAAGAAATCCAAGATGCTCAGGAAATTAAAGACGTTATGGCCCTGCAGCAATCCCAAATACTGCTCCAATTCTGAGCATATATAAAATAATGTTTCAATACAAGACACTGCAATTTTATACAAATGTAGTGGTAAGGAAAATACAGAAAATCTAGACAATTTAAGCTAATGTTTATTTGGCCACAAATTCATGATAACTGAAAAATAAATAATCGTGTACTTGTTGGGTCAAATTAAAATCAAAAGGAAACATTTACTTACAGTTCAGGAGTCCTTGGCTTGTAGGACCAACTCAAACAGTACTTTCATAGCTTATGATTAATATGTTTATTATTCTCAAACATTTAACAGTTAATGTTAGATGGACAATTATGAAAAAACAAGGATTTAAGAAGCTTCAATTCACACACCTATAAAAATAACTATACTAATAGACAAGCGAAGCACTTAAAATACTGAACAATTCCAAGTTAGTTACATACTTCACAGTTTACAAAGTATTGGCATTAGCTAAAGGACTGTACCACATTAACATTTCTATGTATGAAAATAAAGTGAATAGCATACATAAGTGATATTTTCACCAGCAATAGATGTAAGCAAAAACATAGCTAGATTAAAAATGACGTGAAACCTTTCAACTACACCTGCATTTGCTATTCCTGTATACTTTACATAGGACGTGACAAGATATGAACAAAATACAGCAGAAAGGGGACATATACAATTGTGTTTCTGAAGAAACATGCAACTCGGATTGATGTATAAAAGCCATGACATGATAGAAATCTAGTGTCCTAAGCATATGCTTAATAGTTTAGAGTAAGTCCATATAAAATGAGTTTTTCCACATCAATAATTATATACATCTCTATTAGTCAGGATTGCTAGGTACTACATAATTGTGTCATATATAAAACCTATTTAGATGAGAAAATACTTACCTGGGTTATGTTTAATTTTAACTAAAAATGTCTAATTGTTTTTCTTGTTTGGTTAACATGGAGGATTTTCGTGGAAGGATTATTAGCTCATGTTCATTTTTAATTTACAGAAGTTTAAATAGCAAATGATTTAAGCATTGACCCAACATACATACAGGCAGATAAGCAATGCAAGTTCAGTGGCTTGTTATACAGTGAGATAACCATTTGCCTCAATTGGAACCATTGTATGTATTTCTAGTACACAATCTATTACGGAGAAAAGATGAATATTTGATTTGCTGGAAGAACCTGTTTAACAAAATTTAACAGTACCCAAGCAGGATAAAAAGTAACCAAACCACCAACGGTCTTGAAAACTTGTGAACATAAAGTGTTCCATTTAAGAGGAAGTAGTCAAGATTTACATTAAATCTTTCACAGAAAGAAAACTGGATGGAAAATAAAATCAGTTATGCCACCAATTGAAATCCACAGCAAGGGAGGTGGGGGGCAAATAGAGACATTAATGCCTCAAGCCCGTGACAGAGTCAAAAACATTTTGTTCAAAAGCAAATTTGCAAAACCGATGGCGACACCGCTTATTTTCTTTTAATATACCAATATAAGTTTCAATACACATTCACAAATGTAAAATGGAATGGTGAACCTTTAGGATACAATTAGAGCATGCATTGACCAAATTAATCATATTTTTGTCTGTGTTTGATACAATTTGTAACAAAGTATATTAGACTTTAATATACAAGCCACTGGTCAAAAAAATAACAAGTCCAACAATAATGTGTCCAAATGGTTAATAAAAACAGGGAACTCAGTAAATGATTGATGCACACCTAAAGATTCATGTGGTATAAAATCTTGTTCTGTATAGAAAAATATTGCTAAAACAAGCCTTTCCCTGAGGTGTAAACAGCAAATAAATTGAACAGCTTTACACATCAGCCCCATTAAACAGTTTATTACAACACTACATCTATTGTAATCAAGGTGGTGTCATTTACAGACATTATCAGAACATTAATATTTTAACAGGAACAAACAACTATAAAAACAAGAAAGAACTGGACTTTCCAATTGCTTGCACATTATAAATTCTCAATGTGATGTATAACCAAAGTTGCAAGACCTATTAATGTTTACGTCACACAGGTTTCATTCAAATAAAACATTTAAGCAACAAAAAGAAAAGTAGATCTACTGGTTACCATGTTTGCAGATTTGCTTTATTCACATCTAGATCTGTTCATTTTTATCCATAAGTTCTGAGAAGCTGAATCATATGAAGCAAACTGATGGCCAAGCATCTTCTCTGTGATGAGTACTTGTGATCTTTCAAGATGTTCCTCTTCTGTCAGCTGTAATGTGTTAAAATTTTGTGATGTAGATTTTTGCTACAGTACATAACATACAAAAGCTTTGCTTAGCAGCACAATACATTTTATAACCAAATATTACAACATTTTCATGAATGTGGGTGTCCGGGAGACAGATACCATTACATTACATGCCACAAGAAAAACTTGCATTTATGTTTAGTTACACTGTATTTACATGCATATAAGATTGTCCTCTGCATAGGACATACACAAGACAAGACTTTTTTTCAGACTATAGGTACAAGTATTTATCAGATGCTTAAGACAAAAACTTTCATTTGGGTAAACATATATATTTGAAATACAGTACAACTAAACAGCACCAGGCATGGTGGAGAATCTCATATTTAAGGAGCATAAGCAGTTGAGAATTCTGACAATATACAAATATGGATTTTCAATTTTGCGTTAACATTAAGATTATACACACATTTTTCCTCCACATATCATTACAAAAAGCAACTTGGAGCTGTAATGCAATAGATTTAAATGCCTGTGCTGAGATGCAATCTGCTTCTAGGCAGACTTTGATAAAGGATTCAGAATAAAGTGCATCTATACCCCAAAAATAACAAACATGCTGGTCCTATAGGGAGAAACCAACAGATATCTTCCCAATGAACAGCTAACATCCAGGTATAAAATACACTTCATTTATAAAGTATATAAAGTATAAATATACGTAAAGGCTACAATTTGATAAAGATGACAGATCAAGTAATAAGTCTCCTTTATCAAAACCTTCACAAATTTAAATGATTAAGATGAGTATTACAAACAAGTTGGAATTTGAATTAAAACCAAACATTAAATTGGATTTGCTCATTATTGAGACAGAACACTGAATGTAACATTTTAAAAAACCAAGCCAGATTGTCCAACATAACCGCTTTGGATACAACTAAAACGAACCATTAGTAGGTATTACACTATTCAACAAAATGTACATAACAGTTACGTAAATCTAACATTTTTTCCAGAAATGTTATGACAAATAAAATGCAATCCAACAGGGAATCCAGTGAATTGGGCTTTATCAATGTCACCAACACTCCATAACACTATTTAAAATTGGCAATAGATGGGAAATGTTTATTTCTGAAATTCAATTCTATAAACATAAACCAATACATTACAAAAGGAGAATACATAAAACAAAAAACCACAGTACTTTGACATATCCAACCAATTTATGGAAGGAATACAAGTATTGACAATAATGTAGAAACAATTTGTAATAATAAATTCATTCATTTTGCAATCTATTATGGCTTTATACATAAAATATAATAAATATTTGTAAAGAGATTACATGCCATGTGCAGATTTGTTTCAGATCCACCAGGAAAAGTGAAAACATTCACAAGTAGCACTACATTTACTAAAGCATAAAACAAGAGGATTTTTTCTTCTTTCATTTTACTCCAAGGATGGATTTAAGTATAAAGAAACAAAAGTGGATCCAAATTATTTTCCGCCTTTAAAGCGCAATTATTTATTTTGAGGACAATATTATATATCTATACATTATGCTCCCAAATCATGAGTGGCAGGAAGGACATCTTTCTTTTTGCAATACGGAATCAGTCTTTTCTCTCATTCGCATACAGTTAACTGTAAATATATATTAAGCATGAAACGTGCAATTTTTGATAATGCCATTATCAAAAACAAGAATGTATACTTTGTTTATGGGCAAACTGAAAGCTTACAATTCTAGAAGTGCAAAATATGAGGCATATTTCAAGTTGATGGCTTTATTATGCTTTAGTAAATATAGCCCCTATTGCCCACAATGGTCACTGCCTTAATAAAATGACATGTGGCTCATCAATAGTGAAAAATGCTGATCACATATTTTCATGATTTCGCACTAGCAGCAGTGGATTGACTACACAAAAGATATAAAAACACAACATTGTCACTGCTGTAATAGAAATATTACATTTGAAGTATGCACCAAGACAGGAGCAACTTTGATCAACTTACAGTATACCTCTGACTCAGCAACTAAACGCTACAACAATGGATTTTGTGTAACTCAAGGACACAAGCCCCCTATTGTAAGAACTAGCTGAGTACTATGGTTGAGCATTAAAATTCGGAGGAAGCAGTATCAAATACTTCTGCATTGTTATGTATAGTTTTCAAAGGTTGAGCAAAAGCAGTACTTGGAACAGTGACTATTTTGCTTCTTAAAATCACAACTTTGCTCCAATGTATGAAGCAGAGTAATTGTAATTGGTTCTCCAGTCTCCTAACTAGAGGTCAAGGTCTGTCAGCAGCCAACAGTTTTCGGGTGTGCTGGACAGTTATAATGAAAATATATGTATTTACTTGCAGATTTAAAAGTAAAAAAAAAAAAAATATCCTGACATGCAATAGTTTTAAAAACATTTGGCATCTATATTTACATATTCCCTCTCTTGGCAGTCAGTTTAAGCAGAGTTCAATATACTTGGCACCCTTATTTAAAATTCTACAGACCTAGTTATCTGGTGTGAATAAAGTTCACACCAGACTACTAAACTCCAAAGAACAGACTGGCTAACCATTGTGCAGCCTTATGTTTAGATGGCTAAATTATGTAGACAGAAAAATAATCGGTGGCACGGAGAACATACATTTAGTTTGCAAAGCATTAAAATTTTAAGCAATTGTGTCATTTCAAGTTTTTTTGTGTTTTTTTTTTTATTAACAATGGAAGCTTCAGAAGACAGCTGCACAGCAAAACTTAAGCTGACATTAAGTTACAGCAAATTACAGTGTTCAAAAAGAAAATTACTACTATTTACAATATTTACAGGTTATTTGTTTGTGGGACCATAACAATGTTTTAAAACGAGCTTGTTTTGAATTTACATATTATTAAATATCAAGCAACAAAATAAAAAACAGTATATGTAGATTACATAATGTTAAACAGAAATAATCAGTTTTAATTTAGCAATACCTTACTATTGTGCTAGGATTTATTTTTCTTTAAGCTTTTGCACCTTTATACTCCAGTAAAACCTACAGGACCACAAAATGTTTTACAATCTAAAATAAAAGCATTTTTCCAATTACCATTAAATCCCTTTCTTGGAGGCGCAGTGTCGACAATACGTGTGTTGCTTCATCACAGGAAGAATGAAAATTGTAGTAACTGGAATCTCACTTCCTTATCTACAGGCATTCCTACCACTGGACAGCTTCAGTTTTTAATATCAAAGGGGAGGGACTTTACAGAAGGAGACAGACAACACAAAACAACAAGTGTGACAAACTGCCTCTGACCCCCAAAAAAGGCATTAAAAGGTAAAGACTCCTTTTGGCTCATGTAGGCAACGCAAACATAGGCGTCTCAGTGCCTCTAAACGTGCATTGGATCTTGCAACAGAATTTTGGGTTGGTAAGAAGTTAATGACTTTATGAGGAGAGTGATCACGAACCAGCACTGTGGTCCAGGAGCCAAAATCAGGGTTGAAGTACTGTTACTTATATGGCTGCAATTAGAAAAATGGGTGGGGAGGTGGGACGATGCTGAGAGTAAATCAAGCAGCAAGCCTATAGATTAAGCATTATCCTTCCCAGTAAATACAGGTGTCACTGCTGGACAGTAATGTTCTCAGACCTTCTGGGCAACATGAGGATAATGATGCATATACATAAATAAAGGGGAGCAATAGCACACCACATTAGTTTTGGCAACTTAGGCAGAGTCCTGGGTATAGTTACTAACCTGCAGGTTTGAAAAAGTGGAGATGTTGCCTATAGCAAACCAATCAGATTCTAGTTATTTATTTAGTACATGCTACAAAATGATATCTAGAATCTGTCTGGTTGCTATAGGCAACATCTCCACTTCTAGCCCCTAGAGTCCCCTTGGCAGAGCCAAAGAAAACAAAATACAACTGAAGCTGTCTCTTCTGGCAGTGATGTCTATAAAGGGATAAATCAGTAACAACCTCTATAACTGTCCATCTCAGTGGTTAAGGAACAGCTGCCAATGCTGACAGGGCCACATTTAAAGATTATAGTCAATAGTCTACTTCTATAACCACAACTGTAGTAGAAGTTTTTTGTGGGGGGAGGTTTCCTTTGATGCATAACGTAAATCAGCACCGTTCAAACAGTTACTCAAAAGAAATTTTATGATAATAGGAAAACTGCTAAAGTTGCCTGAACAGGGAAGTTAATTGCTATATATATATTAATAAAAATGGAAAAGATGGATTTCCTGTACCTCAACAGAACAGAAGCCATTTCAAAGTGTGTACTTTTTAACTGGCTATCTTTGTTCTGTATGCATAATTCACCAACCTTCAAGGTTAAAGTAAATTCACTAAAGACAATAAGTTCATATGGATGATGGCAGCAAAAGCTAGCGACCTCAAATAATTAATGTCTGAAAACAAATTCTGTTGGTCTGTTTGCATTTACACTATAAATAAAATTGTATTAAGTAGAAGTGGCGTGAGTTCTCTCCACTTCGTTAAAATTAACTAGGAACAGAGAATGGACATATAATGTACTAAATTGATTTCTTTAAACTGCAATCAAGTGACAGTGCACTAATGTATTAAGAGCTGTATGTGTATAGGGGAGCAAAAGATAGACTTACTGGGTTAACATATGGTAAAGGCAGAGCGCACAAACATTCTTCACTAAATAAGTGCAATGTTCTATATATCAAAACATCAGGAATTAATCAAAGGTTTCTGGTTTTAACTACATTAATACTTTACTTAAACAAAACAGTCTTTATTGAGTAAAATAAAATACAAAACATTTCACATTAATAAATGTGTTAGATGGCAGCACAAGAGAAATACAAAGTTGTATTACATAAAATATTAGAGGATCTGACATTACATGAAAAAAGTGTATGGCTATATGGAATTGTAACAAATCACAGGAGATTGTAATAGTGCAACGAGTCCACAGTAATGGCACTAGGTGCTGGCAAAGTGATTTCATTAAAACTGAAATATTCTGAAGTTAAAAATTACATTATATAAAAATAATAACTGGATTAATGTGAAAAGGTTTAAAAACCATGACCCTTGTACAATTATGCATTCTACATGTTTAAATAAATTATAAAGGATAAAAGGCTTCTTTATTTCAGTTTACATTACAGAAATAGAAAAACAATTTTCTAGTTGTTCGTGTAGCTCTAAAACATCTAAAATCAAGCCGGTTATATGTTCATAAACTATCTGGACTGTTTGAGGTAATTTTTATTAAACTTTAAAAGCATAGTTCACTTTGTAAAGGAAATAAATATAACCAGTTAGTGAAAAAAGTTAGTAGTTGGTTCAACATGTTGAACACACTAAAGTGACTGTTTCATCAAATAATGACACCAAGGCATTATTACTGGGGTTGAAGAAGAACTAAACCTATCTTTGGTATCTAGGCAGTAACGATATGACAAGGCATGCATAATAGATATGCATTATAAAGTGAAATTGCAATATTCTAGCATTATAAACTGACAAACTATAAACACACAGAGGGGCTTATTTAAGAATTACTTTTGTTCAGCTTGCAGGTTATAGGTACAAAACGGGGACACACTTAAAAATATCCAATTTCTTTTGTTGCTTTCCTACCAGAAAACATTCCTAATTAGCGGATACAAACAGTACAGTCTGGAAGGTGATCACACTATGACAACTATGTACAATTTGTCTTCCACAACAACTTTAACATAAAAAGAATTCCAATGTTACAGAATTTACATTCATTACTACCAGACCATTTGTTTAATATAGAACACAGTGGTTTTGCATTTCACAGAACATAACTTCACATTAGGGGGAAAACTCTACAAAGATCTTTAATGTAATATTTTAAAGCACCGATTACAACATAGCTTCCACCACAACAGGCTGCTTACAGACAAACACTGCCTTTGTTAGTAAAATCAAAATTATATAGCAATGCCTCATCCTTAATAACATTGTAGCAAGGCTTTTAGATGTCTACGGTTTGTTACTTGTGACATTGGTTGGTGTGGGAAAGCTGTATTTAGGCATATAAGAAATATGATCAGTTATTTAATAGCTTGTTACTATTTATACACAACTAGGGGAAAAACTTAGGGCATTGGACACCATTAATGTCTAGACCTTCGTTATCTGGAAAATTACGATTTGCATTAGTCTCCAGCCTAATTTCAGAACAGAAAAAATACAAAAAAAACCAAAACATACATGTAGATCTTATTCTGTGTCTTGGTGCAGGAAGAGAGACTGGCTTAGTATAGAAAGTGTATCAATGTTTTACAGCAGCAAGAGCGAGCGCATGGCTTATGGCACATGATTAGTTGTGAGCAAGGGTATCTGTGTCAGCACTAATTTACTCTTCTTCTGATCTACTCCGATACAATTTATAATGCAATGTTTCTCTATATTGCTACCAATGTGTCTTGCTTTACCCAGATGTACTTTCAAAACATCTTAAAGTGCACACAAACACAGGGAACCAATTCAAGCAACCTTACACCAAAGTGTTAGGCAAGATAGATTTAATCTAAAAACTCATATTCCATCTTTAGAATGCTTGGTGTAGCTTAGATTCCAACAAAAGGGGAATAAGTGATTACCAGGAGGGGATACTCAAACTAGAATAGTTTTGTCAGGCGATATACAAGCCACACTGTAATACAAGTAGGATGCAAAGAGTTCTAGAATAATGACCCCGAGCGGACACCCCCCAGAGAGGAGACTGGCATTCTTTGATAAAAGCAAAACAAGATCATATACTAAGAGAGAAGACAGTTTCCAACTTATTTTTGATGTGCAGATTCATGAACATTGTTGTCTAAATTAATGGCTATAAACATATACTAATTTTGTCACATTTAACTAGCAATTTTTTTATTTTATTTTTTAAAAGAATTTGCCATTTTGTATTAAACGCTTGCCTCGCATTTATCATTAAATGCGACATGCTCATATCCAAGCCTCAAGTATCAGATAGCTTTTGGATTAGTTTTTTTTAGCAGGTTTACAAGCAATACAGGTCATTAATATAGAAAAAATATCACCACTAGAACACGAGATTACACCATCTTAACCAAGCAACAGAATATCATACGGTAACCACCCCAACATACTAGCTGTGTCTGAAGCTTGCACAATATATCTAATCAAAAATTAACACTTAATGTTGCAAAAAGTATTTAATGTTATTTATGTCAACATAACTACTACATCTGTATTTTCTCTCTGGTACTAAAATAACCTCTTTTCAAGTCAACTTGTTTGGATGCTAGTTTATGTCCTTCTTAACAAAGAAACAATCACCTGGTGATTTTCCGTCTTAAGGACCCACCTACTTCATAGAACAGGACAATTATTTGCATACACTACAATGCATTACATTAAGGCAAGTTTACAATTAAATTTGCATCATTAACAGATCATTCCTGCTTTAAAATAGTCTTGTTAACCCATACTGGTTTTATTTACATTTATGCTTATATGTATCTGACTACACTATTCATGAAATCATATGTTTTCTATGAAATAAAATGTATTGATGTTTACCACAAACCACTTTGCGTAAAATGGATGCAAACTTACCCTGAAAACAGCAATTGGCTGGGATATAAACTATGAAAATACAAAATGACAGCTGTGTGTGATGCAAATAGCCCAAAAAATGTTGCAATACAGACAACAAAAAAACAATAGTGTCTATTTCACAGTATAAAAGGCATACAAACAACAGCGATTTCGCAGGAAACTCATCTTACATTTTACTATATTGGTAAACGCTTGAAAGCATTTTCTTTTGTTGGGGGGTATGGGGGAGTGGGACACTTCTTGGACCTTTTGCCTGGCAAAAAAATTCTCGCGTCACTCTGGCCTAGTTGCCAAATTAATTTTTTTGAACTCTAATGGCTGTATTAGTTCATAAATCATTACTTCCAGAAAGTTACAATCCACCCCCTCTGATTCTGAAACAAATTTAAAAGCTAAATTATGATCCCAATTTGCATATGCATATATGTAACAAGTGTATATGAACAACATCACTATATGCATATCCATCAAGAAGCCCCTGCTTTCCCAATCTTGCAGCAGGGAGTTATTAAATATGTCCCCACTATCTGCATGTAGCATAAAAGGTGTTTATCAACAGCTAAATCTGTGTGTTAAAGAGGGAATTTGGTATATATCAAGTTTGTGACATACGGTGATTTGGTAGACAACACACTAGGACTGAAAAGAATCAAGAGTTTTCCTAGGCAATAAATAATTGCAATTCGATGCAATTCCCACTGATTTAATCAATAAGCTTAGTAATAGAAAGGAAAAAAAAAAAAAAGCAGTTAGAAGCTTGCGGGCAGACTCAATTAGGTGCTAAGTGCCTCTGGACATTGCCTCGATGTTCAGATACGCGTATTGCCGGTTAATATGGTAAGAAAGAGACGCTAATTTTTCTGCACACCTTTATGGGATGCAAGGAAAAATTTGCAGAAATTTCTGTAAAAACTCTGTCTCTGCGGTGTGTTTCGGAGAGACACTGCGTCATCTCGCGCTGAATTTAATCTGTCCCTTAGGGGCATATTCAATTGACGGCAGCATCGCTGAAAATCCCGCGCTCCAAAAATATTACCGTTAATACGGTAATCCTGCGCGTAAAAACTGTTAATACGGTAATTTACTCGCTGGATTTCAGCTGCGAGCTGAAATCCAGCGAGATATTACCGTAGTAACGGTATTATTTTTCGAGCGTGTGATTCTCGGCGATCCCGCCGTCAATTGAATAACCCCCTTAGAGTCTATGCTATTTTGCACAGGAGGTGCACACCACTACTCTCACATTCTGAAGCATACACCGAATTATAATATTACAGTAGAAAATAAAATTTTTAGTTGCTAATGACAAACTACCAACCTTCCTCCATCTCAACATTGTTCTGTAACCAACTTATACAAGGAAATACAAAGACGACAACAGGATCCTCATTTTGATATCAGCTGATGTTTATCACAATGTAAAACAGTCTCGGCCAATAAGCAGCTGTTATCTGTAAGTCAGTGGATTCCAAACTTTTTCAGTTCAAGGCACCCCTAAGTCAAAATAATTACCAAGTAGTCCCCCGCTTTGCTTACCACTGGCCCTCGCCGAGGTTCCCCTGTGCGATCTCCAAAACACCCCAGGAAGCCTAGGTGCACAGTTTAGGAACCGCTGCTGTAAGTATTTACACAGTAATGAAGAGCAGCATTGAATAAGCACAGGAACCTCAACCTCCTTAGCACTAAAGCAATGCTTGGACTGATTTAACAACCCAATAGTATACCCTCAGATTTCTTCTTCTAAAGTCTTATTCACCATTACGCCCCTCAATAATGGGCTACATATACTTGAAATCATTTACAAGTGTAACCAAAGCACACTGTAAAAAACTCCTTTGTTCAGCACCGGAGCACACCTCCCTGCAACGTAAACAAGTGTGTCCTGAATTGAGTAAGGTAGTAAAATATTTTGAGGTACTCTGCAAAAAGTGTAAAGGTTTAACATCCCACCACTTTATAACAAGCCCCTTAATGAAATAATAGTTTGTTTTTCCTCCTAAAACACTGTTCGGTTCAGCCTTATTAATGGATTAAATAGATCATAAGTGAGGGGAAACAGGCACTGGTTTGATCATGTGCTCCTTCTATGCATTTTTGCATTACATTTGATTGACATGCTCCTGGAGACTTATTTTTCTGATGAAGTGCAACATGGAGGAGAATATAGGTCACCTCAATTTGACCAATTCCAGCACCAGCTATTAGCCTCTGTGAGGATGGTTGGGACACTTTTGCCACATAACCCCAGAAGTGCAAACCCGCTGATTTTTTTTCACAATGGCAGGAGGTCTACTTGTCATAGTAGAAATAAACCGTGGCAGTGTAGCTCTGGGGCTGGTTGATGATTTGCTCCATACACCTATGCCACCCAGTGGAAATAGAGGAACATTTATGCAAGTTGAAGCACATAACAAGTCCAAATATGGATTTGCAGTGTATAAATCAGGGTTGTGTTGTTTTAGAAACAATATTAACAAGACCCTTTAAAAGGAAAACTACATAATACTGTACAATATCAATGATAATGCAGTCTATAACATTAGAAAATAGAGCCTTGTCTAAATCTATTTTAATGACACACTCTGCTTTGGTGGGTAATCATTTTCATGATCACTACTAGATAAAGCGGACATGCTAAAATACAAAATAACCAAGGGGAAAACGTTAAAGAAAATATTAACATTTACTAAATGTATTCCTTAAAAACAACTGGATGTGTTCTTTTGTTTTCTTGCTAGTCTGCAGGGAAAACTATAGAAGGGCGACTGTGGCTCGAAAAGCAAAGGAGATGGGTGTGTCTGAAAATAACGTTTGGT
Organism: Mixophyes fleayi; assembly: GCF_038048845.1. Classification (NCBI taxonomy): domain Eukaryota; kingdom Metazoa; phylum Chordata; class Amphibia; order Anura; family Limnodynastidae; genus Mixophyes; species Mixophyes fleayi. The sequence goes on from NC_134405.1 coordinate 234,555,638, forward strand.
AGCAGAAGCTTAAAAGGTACCCATGCTAGATGTAAAATATGTCTTTGTCTATAAATAAATTACAATGTCTGACAGCATTAATATGTACAAATTTCGTTTTTTTATGAAGTCCCAAAATATATTTTCTACTAACGTGCACTGAAATAAATTTCAGTCACTAACGCACAAAAATAAAATATATCAACCAGTTGGTACTTACCATTATCTCTTTGGATTTTTAACTTTTGTTTCCTTTTCGAACACAAAAAAGTAGATTTAAACTGATTTATAGATACTGGTTCTGACATTCTGCAATGTTGATCTGCTCCACGAATGCCTTGGCTTCCAGCCTTAATATACCCACCTGCTTAGCGATGACGATACTCTCTCTCTCTGTCTCTTTCCCTGTCACGATCTCGGTCCCGATCCCGATGCCTCTCACGTTCCCGACTTCTTTCCCGGTAATAGTCATCATGGCGATCTCTACTGCGAGATTTGTGACGCCTGCTTTTTTCTCGTGACCTACTGTGGTCCCTTTCTCTGGAACGCTCACGTCTTCTAAAGGAAATCACTCAATTAATTCCCTGTCAAAACTGAAAATTCCTTCCCAACATAAAATAGGCTTTCCCAAATTACAGTATAAAACAGTAAAAAGGCAGGCCTCCACTAAAAAGAACATACTGCTAATGTCTGTAAAGACACAGAAGGTCTTCAGCTTAAGGAGACAGGCTTGTATTGGTCATTAATTGCTCTCTTCCTTAAGACTGAAGCCAAAAGTCTTACTAGATGAAGTTATACAGTCTTTTTTATAGCCATGTTTAAGCTCTTAGGAAGATAGACACTAGGAGAGAAGAAAACCATCCCTTAACGGCCAGTGAGGAAGAATTAAAAAGGTGTATGTAATGGTTCAAGGCTTCCTTATACTTGTAAGTAGCACAATAATATTAAAGAGACAGAAGTCATTACCTAGACCCTGAACCATAAGATTTTGATTCAATTCCATGAAGACAATCCTGTAGAGAACTTATGAGCACTTTGCAACGATCATCTGCCGATACTTTGGATTGCTTAATTAAAGAAATAGCTGTTACCAAAGTTTCAATCGCACTTCCATAATCTCCTGGGGGATAAAAAATATATATTAATGCAACATCAGAACATAATATAAGAGAAAAGATCATTTCTTTTAATCACCATCACAAGAGTGAAGCAGAAACCTCACATAATGAAAACAATCACTTTAAAACTGAAAAGCTACATAAAGAAAGGATTTACTTGTAAGTGTGCATTTAAAAAAATAATGTCACCTTCAACCAAGTTTAAAATTAAAGCCTCACTAATAAACAGTCTACATTAATAACTTCTGTAGTTGCAGTAAACACCCTTACCAACAGTTCTAAGTTACAATGCGGTTGGTGGGGCAGCCACTGGGCTAACATACGAGGACAAGAACCAGAAAAACAAAAACATGCTGTAACTAGAGAACAGATATTGCAAGTTAAGTAATATTTCTTATTGTAGCAGTGATTTAATGTGCAAACTTAGTTCAGGAATCTCTTGTAATTGTTTTATTAAATTATGCATCAGCTTAAAAATCCAAAAAGGATCATTGTGTAGTAGGGGATTTAGACTAGGCTTCAATGGAGCAGAGACCCATGTGAATGATATGCTCTGTAAGCAAAGTGTAATATAGCAGCACTCTACAACTGATAATACGTAAGTTTCGAAAATCAGTAAGCATATGCAATATCAACTTCTGTAAGGATAGATTGCAGAATATACGGGTTTTTTCCTTCACTAAGTTTAATTGTAGTTCAGACAATGCACCAACCAGCACTGGCATCCGAAACTGCTCTTGAAATAGCACTGCTTGAAATCGCCCTGTTGCGATTCATTATTTCCTCAAATTCTGCTTCACTTAATGGTGTTCTGACAGCATCCATGTCCCTGCAAAACACAGATACTCTGAATGTAATATAACACAAATAGTATATAAGGAGATTGTGAAAAAATGTGTTTGAGTAGAATATTCAAGAGAACTAACCTTCCTGGTGGCCCATAATCTCCTCTGTCATATGGAGGTGGTCTGCCATATGGGTCCGATTGTGGTGGACCACGGCTATCTGATGCTGGCATACCAGCATTTCCAGGTGGTGGAAAGAAGTTGGGATTCACATGTGGAGCTGGGGGAGGGCCACCTGGGGGTGGGCCTGGTAAATGGGGTGGTGGTCCTAGTGCCATTGGGGGACCTGGAGGGCGGGGAGGGAATGGACCAGGTGGTGGAGGTGGACCTTGCTGAGGAGGTGGCGGACCAGGTGGAGGACCATAGACAGGCGGTGGCGGGCCTGGTGGGAGAGGAACTAAGGGAGGTTGACCATATGGCTGCCCAGGAAATAGAACGGGTGGAGGAGGGCGTTCCCCGCGGTTTGGAGGTCCAGATAATGGAGGAGGAAGTGGCTGTAAAGGTGGAGGACCAGGTGGTCCTGGGGGACCAGGTGGACACATGGGTGGTCTTGGAGGAGTCATACCTAAAACAAATTTATTAAAAGGTTACATTAGTAATAAAGGCAGATAGATTCCAAGAATTTCAAAATAAATAATTTTCCGTAGGGCATTTTTAAATGCTGAGATACAGGATTAAGTCAAGCTTTTAAAATATAAATTGACAAATATCATAAGTCTCCACTGAATATAACCTTATATTTGAGGTCGGTGTGAAAGGAAATCAAATTCAGACTTATACACAGCTAGACAGTGGTTACAAATGCAACAAGCTGATTGTGGTAGTATGGTTACTGACTGCATTGCCATATGCACTTTTAACGCACATTACAATTACATCCTACAAATAAAATGAAGGTAAAAACACCTTTCACTTAAACAAAACTTTGACTAGTATTATAATAAAACTAAATTTCCTAAAGGTTCCATGAAATCTTTGTGAGCAAATAAACCAGAGAGAGTTGAGATTAAAATAGAGCCGAGAACATTGCTCCATAAAGCCAAACCGCAAAAACAATGACAAATTAGTTGCTCTTACCCGCAAAAGGTGGAGGTGGCCCTCCAGGTCCAGCAGGTCCAGGGAATCTGTCACCACCAGGCCCTGGGGTTGGGAACCGGCCCCTGCCCCTGCCACCCGGCGGAAAGGGTAAACGAGCATTGATGCCAGGCGGACCAGCCTTTCCTTCACCGGACATTTGCCCAGCCTGTGTGGCTGCAACAATTAGAATACAACAAAAAGTATCTATATCTCAAAACATTCACAGTGTCAACACAACTACATTCCCTAGTTTCCTTCAGAGGCTGGATTAAGGATTATTAACAATAATTGGGTATATGAAGTCTGGCTAGAGACAAGGTAATTAAAGGCTACAATTTAGTCTGATAAAACTCATGGGAAGTAGAGCCCCATTTTGTCAGCAAAGCTGATCTAAAGATCAGTGACCCATACAGTAAACAAGTAATCTGTTTTCACAGAACGTCATGTAAATGGCTGAGCACAGACATAGAAAACTATGTAGCATTCACACTACCTATGATTCATTGCAAGCTGTAACTTACAGGGGCTCAGTTTACTGTGGGGACCAATTATACTTGCTTGATGGAACATATTTGAAGGGGATTTGACAACCCATGTACAGAAGCCCTAAAACTGCCTGAGGAAGTATGGTGGAAACAAACGCCTGCTGTACTGTGAAAGTGAGGGGCCATGCATTACAAACAATTTGTAAAGCAAGCCAGTTATAAATTTATTGCATGGAAGGAATTTGTTTGAACTTCCAAAATAACTAATATAAAACATTTACTCACTCCTGTCACATAGTTTATTATAAAATTAACTGTGCTCCCATCCACATTATTCAGCACTGGCTGCTATAAAAAAAACAGTGTGAGGATGCAGGACTTCCGGTTCTGTCTCAAAATATGCTGATAAAGGACACGCACTCCAAGGTGCTGCCTGGCCAAGACTGCCCGAATATTTTTAGTTATATACGATTACACACTAAAGTATAACACGTATCTATAGTGTGGGAGACATACAGCTTATAATATTGAGGTAGAAACAGCCGGGCAGTAGATCTGTCAAATGTTGTTAGGCAGAGCAGAGCTTTAAGTCCTGCCCTCTCACATCACAGCCAGTACAGGAGGTGGTATGGGGGCACAATTCATTCTATAACCACAAACCGTAAGAACTAGAGAAGAAAGAAAATTTTAATGGCAGTAACGGATTTAAAAAAACAAAACAAAAAAGATATAATATACTCCTTACTATTGTCAATTGGTAATATACAGAGTCCAGAAAAAAAAAATAATTAAGGCACACTACTATCATAATTATACTTGTAAGATACTTACTTTTTCTAGACTGCATTTCGAACTGACTAAGGAATTGCTTATTGCAGGGTGTTACTGCAGGATTCTGCCCATGCAGCTCTCTTTTAGGCAACAAATCCATGAGTTTCTTGGATGATGACTCCGAACCAACACATATTAGTGCAAACCTTTGCAAATAAAAGAAAGCATATAGACATGAAATAAGGAAACTTTCAGAAAATTAAACTATGAATAATAGCCACATAAAAAACAATGTGTAAATGCGATCCCTAATGAATTAAAAAACTAAGTTATATCCGGTAAAATGAAAGACACAAATCTGTGTCATGTATTACTTTAATTTCTATAATTTTGTAAGTCTCAAAATACCTTATTATAATTACAAAAAAAAGTAAAGATTCATTTTAGACAGCACAGCGTTAATTTCTGTAAAAACATTTTTCTTAATTTGATCTTCTGAAAACAAATAGCAAAGTCAAAATCTGCAAAAGGAGCTTTATTTTTTATTTTTTTTTACTGCAGATGACAGTATATACTTACTGTTCATTGTAAAGTAATGTTTAATTTAGGGGGATGTCTACATTTTATACGTATTTTTTTTTAATTGATAAACAAAGGCGTCCCAATTGCGCTCGCAGCAATGTTGATATTGTATATCAAATATAGAAATAACAGTTAAAAAATAAACAGTGCTGATATTATTGATCTGTAGTCGTGAAGCTCAAACATGAAATACTGAAAAAAAACAACATCAATAAATAGAAGTCAAAAAATTTGGTTAGTCTAACCAAATAACTGTATATAACCATGTATCTTGAAACCCAGCATTAATAAATGGGATGTTATAGAGAGATTGTTCCAACCGAATGCACTGTGTACAATAAATGTGTAACACCTCAGAACCAGTGGTCTCCAAGGGTGGAAAAAAAATATATACGTCCCACTCTTGTCCACAAAGTCCTGAAGTCAATAATCTTAACTGTCCCAATGGCAACTTGGTATGAATGTTTTTGAGAGAATCACAGTCCGTTCACGTGACACTTTCAACTTCCCATAGAGACCGCAGTTCAGGGGCTCATTTACCTCAAACAAATAAACATAAGTGTCAGGTAGCCCAAACAAGTAAAACGGCTATATATTAGTTATTTGGTTAGACTAACCAATTTTGTTACCTTATATTTATTGATGTTTTTTCTCAGTATTTCATGTGTTTGAGCTTCATGACTAAAGATCAATAATATCAGCACTGTTTATTTTTTAACTTTTATTTCTATATTTGATACACCATCAACATTAATGCGAGCACATTTGGGAGGCCTTTATCGATTCAGTTGTTCAAGGAGGGATACCTGGGTCCCACTGCTGCTGTAGTAACAGCATTTAGCCTGAAATTGAGCGCAGTGTGCACATCCATCCAATATCTTTTATGTTTATATAGCTAGCCTTTCCCCCATTATATATTATTGGAAGGGGCCTATCATTTGTGCTACTGACCAGAGTCACGATACTGACACTTTGCTGAGACGCCATCTGACCAGTTTCTGTACTGCTCTGGCAGCAGCTTCTCCTCCAATCAGCAAAGAATTGGAATTTTGAAGCAGTTGGGTCTTACTTTACATTCGTTCTGCCAGAGCAGTACATAAGCTGGCTAAAAAAGGTCTTGGCTAAGTGTTAAGCACTGGAGCCTTGCTCAGTAATAACAGAGAAGGGAGGGAACTCAAAGTAATACAGTGAGGAAGGAAAGGGATACAGAGGAGGAATGACTGCAGGACAAACTACATATCTTTGAAAAAAATTGGTTCTCCTATTTAAGTATTCCATACAGAGTTAAGCATTTTGTTTTGATAGTTCATGAAAGTTTAATCTACCATAAAAGTAACACATTGGAAAGATTTGTACTAGCACTGACAAACTAGTGACTATATACAAAGGAGCAAGCAACGCAAATAAGGCTCCCGAAACTTTCCTTCTACATATCAAGCTCTAACCGTGTGAGAATCACTACTTATGATAAAGGAACAAAGAAAGTATACTAGAGTATTGTTCTACTACATTCCATGGATGTTTAAGACACAAGTGCAGCGCATCAAAGTAATGGGGGAAAATGTTTTTTTTTCTTCTTCATAATTACATAGTCCCTTCCAAATGGCCATGTTGCCTAACATAAGCAGAACAAACATTAGCTTTCATTGGGCAACAAGTTTAATTTTCTATTTTATTTTTGTCTATAGGTCAAAGAATCCAGAGTCTAGGGCAGCAATAAGTATTAAAGTAAAGGTAATAGGTTTATTTCTACTTTGTAACTGCATCAATAAGTGTTTGAACTTACCCTTTTGATTGGCCATTAGCTCGATTTTCATAGAATTTTATTTCCAAAATATCATTAACACCCAAAGAGTGAACAGCATCAGTCACATCTTCATCTGTTGTCCACTAAACAAAAAATTGCTGCGTGAGGCACATTCAGTTTTAATAGAAGGTAAGCAAGTTAGACAATAAGGAACCATAAGAACAAGGGGATTGAAATAAACAAAAAATTAAAACACAAACTTTAAACTCCTTATTGACATCACCTTCCCAAGTTTGAGTAACATCTCAGCCAGCATTAGATCACTTTCATAAGTCATCGATTGCTTCAAACATTGAGGGATGGGGAAAAAATCAGGTCCACCAAAAATATTAAAAGAGCAAAAACACACAGAGGGAAAAAACAAAACCTAAAACTTTGGGAGAGTAGGATGGGGGCATTTTTGCCCATGTCTCTATAAGAAACAAATAAAATAAAAATATATTTTTCAATATTCCAATATGTTACAAAAATAAAGCCCTATCTGTCCTTAAATAAATAATATGTGCACATAGTAGGCAAACACTTATAAACGTTATTTCCAATGAAACCAACATCTCCAAAACATAAAGACAGATCTGTTGCAGCCCACCAATCACTAAAAATATTAAAGTGGTTGTACACTTTAGGTTTAACCCACCTGTAGTGTCTGTGTGCACAAAAAAGGTATTATATGTCCAACAAAGTATCCGATTCACTACAACTTTCCCATAAATAGCAGTTTTTAATCAAATTCTGAAACGCATAGATAGGGGTTGATTTTCAGGTATCAGTGAGGCTTCCAGGGGAAGAAAAATTAAGTGTACTTGAGAACATCTTAAAGCAGATAACACTAAAGTCATATAAAGTGAACTGCAATTTACATTAGTTTGATCATCTCAGTTTAGCTGTCTCTTCAAAATATGCAGAAACATTCCAGAATAATGTAAATATGTTTTTCTCTTTAGAACCATAAGATACCTAGAACACAAGCGAATGTAATATATATATATATATATATATATATATATATATATATATATATAAATAATCCCGTGGCAGATATCAAAGGCTTCCCAAATATATCTCCAGTATTGAAAAGTTACTGAAACAGCTGCATGCACATCTGTGAATAGGACAGCTGGAGAGTGCTAACAAGACACAAAACATATCTGAATTACAACTAACCATTTCCAATTTACAAAAAATTAAATCTTACCCATGTTAAATTTCCAATGTACAGAGCAATTCTCTTTCCAGGATAAGTAAATATAACATTTGTAGCCGACCCTTTTACTATATCATCCGAGACAGATGCTGCAAGGTTGTCCATGTAGTCCCGGTCTTCAGGAGCATCTCCATTATTTGCAGGTGACATGACATCTTCATACAGCTCAATCTGCTCGTGTGCACCATATTCAGCTTCCTATCATGCAAAAGTACTTGAATTAAGGGTGAATTGTATGCTTGTCTGGGACAAACTGATCGCTATTAGTTTGACAACAAAAGCATCACTAGTTAATGTATGTAATACATATATGTGTGAGAAAAGGCAAAGCTGCCAAAAATATTCAAATGTATGTAGTGGACTGGGTAGTATGCGTGATATGATTTGAACAAATTTCTTTTTTTACATATAGTTTTGTTTAAAAATTATTTTACCTACACATTACCCTACTGCGTTATTAAAGCATCTAAGCCAGTGACATTATTTCAAGTGGCAGAAAGACTTGGTGCTATGTGTTACTGTTGAAGATTAGAGAACTGATTGTGGGGCATGGAAACTGGTACACTTCCTGAGGCTTCATAGCACAACAAAATAAATGGTAATAAATGAGCACATCTGTCTCATAGTGCACCTCTCATGAAATGTATGCAGAAGGACATCTGTGACAATGGGTTGACCAACCCACAAAGGCTGGGTCGAAATGCTGCCTGCTGACAATATTTATAAAAACTGAGTCTTATTAAGAGAATCCATGTATAACACTTCATTCCCCCCTACTAAAATTGTGAAGGTCCTGTACCCAGGACCATCAAAGTTGGCTGCTGTTAAGCCCCCAACAGTACCTTTAGTGCAAATATTTTTCAGGCTACAGCTAGACAGAGCGTGGAGAGCTCACTGGACAATTAGCAACTATGTTAGCTGGTTCACTAAGCAAGCATGCGTAATATCTATTTACATTGATGCATTACGTTTTGGTTACTACAACAATAATGGCAACTGACATGCTCCCTTTATATTTTAGGACAACTCCCTAATAGTATGACTTATTAGTCAAGTTTTGCATATTTTAATATTTGTTGATGTAGCATGTGTGTTTAATATGCATTTGTATTGTAATGTATGACAATGTTTCTACTAGGCTAAAATCTGACATTTGCTTAGTCTTACCAGATTTACAAGAAGTAATAAATGAAATGGTAAGGTTTACAGAATATTGTTTCTACTAGCACTATATTGTTTTTAATTAGCACCATGGGCATGACAAAGGCAAGTGGGCACAGTTTGGTTTGTTTGCATCTGGTTCCCAAAACAATGTAATCAGGAGCCAGTAGTCACATTTAAGAGCCAGGGAAATGTTAATCTATTGACATCAATAGGAACGACTCCAAAAAGATAGGTGCCAGAAACAGCTTTTTAGGCGCACTGGATACCTGATGTTTATCCGGTATTTGACTAACAAGTACTTTTATTATTGAGTTGCACCAATTAACTATAGGTTAGAAACATTGTTTGAATGATTATCCAGATTAAGGAAAAAATAACATATCTGAAATAAAAACCACCTGGCTTTTTTTTTTCTTGAAACCTGGCTCTTGGAGCTCAACAGCTTCCTATTATAATTGAATAAACTATTGTTTCTCCTGTTTTAACAAACATGTGAGCATCATGCGTTAGACAAGTGACTACCAGTCTGACCAATGTAGGCGGGTGTGGACAATAACCTCCAACATTTTTCAATTGTATTATGGAAAAGATTTACACTGCCCCCAAGTGGCTACTTCTTAATGCCACCCAGCTGGCAACATTTTCTGGGGCAACACTGCATATCACTGCTTTAGATGAATAAAGTAAGCTCACAGAAAGGGGTCTCTTTTGCGCAACTATTATTTACAAATCAACATCCAAGAATTAAGAGTTTAAAATGTAAACAAAAGCAATAAAAACATAACTTTTTTTAAAAAAAACAAAAACTAAGCCTTAATTTTTAAATATGTAGTGTCACAACTCAAAAAATACAGTGTAAAAAAATTAATGTAGATGCACTCTGAAAATAAATATGCCAAACTGAGCAACTGTTTGATATTTAAAACTGGGAGGGTTTTAATGCAACCTAACTTCTTGACGATGACGCAATATAACCCTTATACAGGTGATAAACAATACGCAAAGCACCAGCTATTTATATAGCGCTACTAATTCCGCAGCGCTGTACAGAGAACTCATTCACATCAGTCCCTGCCCATTGGAGCTTACAGTCTAAATTCCTTAACATACACACACAGGGAGGGAACAATACTCCGATGGAAAGCTGTGGTCTATGTGGGATGTGACAAAAGGAAACAGAGGAAACGGAGTGAGCACCTAGCACACCCAGGCACGGGCAGCGTCTGATGGGGCTACGATAATGTGAAACTTGGTCTCGCGTAAGAGGGGCTCTGCCGTACACAGGATAGGAATCTTGTTGTTCCCAGGCCAGGTACAGAACGGAGGAGGCGGGGCAGGAGGAAGGGATGTGCGGCCTACACTACACGAGGCCTGCACAAAGGAAGCGGCGGCCTGTGCTGTCCCCTCCAGACGTCTCCCCCCTGATATACGGTGACTAAGGCCGGAAGCACCAGGTGTGGCCTCCACACGCAATTCAGCAGCGAGCGCACGCTGAGCCTCTACATGTACCCAGCCCACTCTCCCCCGGGGTGGAACACAAGGAAAGGGCTCGGTGCCAGCAGCCACCTTTACCTGGTTAAACTCCTCTCCTACATCCGCATAAATGTCTATGTGATCCACTCCGTCCGCCATCTTCTGCCGCCAGCCGCTGCGTGAGCCAGCCACGGAAAATCGCGATCTCAGCGACGGCGACTGAGAGAAGAGAGCCAAGCGGGAAAATTGTGCGTCACTTCCGGGCTGTGGGCCAGAGTAGAAGGGGGGCGGATTGTGACCGGCGAGCTAGATTGAATCTACAAATCTTTATTGAAAAGAATGTTCATGAGTTAAAGTTCTAATATGCTGCTAACTGGTTTCATATTTACACTAGTTTAATTTCATTATTATTCTAGGTCACGAAATAATTTACTTTTCTTTTGATTCATGAAAAATGTTATTACTAGAAATAAGGTTTATATAAGCTGTTTCTTTTTGGGGAATATTTATCAATTACTGTTTTTTGGCACAAGCATTTTCATTTCTTATAGAAATGATAAGGAATTAAAGATTGTGACCATTTATTAAAATTGTTCAAATGGCACAGCAATCACAATAAACGGCTGTCCTGGCGAACACCTATCTCCTTCCTATCTCTTCTATGGACACTATCGCAAAGTGACCACCTTTGCTATAGTCACAAGAGGGGAGAGCAGGTAAGGGGGCACAGGGGCACACAGAGGATTTTTAAGGTTGGGTTTCCCCTCCACTCAAAAAAAAACGAGAGCTGCCGCGCATGCGCAGCAGCTCAGTTTCAGCAGCACTGTACTATATAGCCGCGGCGCTGTCAAAGAAGCGTCCGGAAGCGGCAGCACCGCCGCTGACGCTTATTTGACAGCGTCGCAGCTGCTGTATAGTACAGTGCCGCTATGTAGGGCACTTTTTTAGCGGAGGGGAGGGGTTTCTGGAGACCCAGAAACCCCCCCTGCGTGCGCCCCTTGGGGCATATTTAACAATCGTCATGCAAAATATCAGTCCATATACAAAGACAGAAACTATTCGAAGACGCTGATACCGCAGGAGTTCTCTCCAATATCTGCTGCAGTGCCCTAATATTAAATGTAAACAATCCTTAAATATGCGCCTATCAGTTTTTGAGGGATTTTAATGAAAAATAGGATTGATAAATAGGTCCCAAGATGTGGTGAGGGGTCTGAAAATTCCTCTACCGCAATGCTTTCCCCATAGGCTTTATCGGGCACAAGTTCTGAGTATGTTTTATTTTTTTTGGAAGACTTTCCACAAGATGTTGAAGTGTTTCTGTGGAAATTTGTGCCTATTCATTCTGTAGAGCATTTATGAGTTCAGGCATTGATGTTGGACAGGAAGACCTGGCTTGCAGTCTCCATTCCAGTTCATCCCAAAGTTGTTTGATGGGGTTGAGGTCAGGACTCTGTGTGGGCCAGTCAAGTTCTTCCACACCAAACTCATCAAACCATGTCTTTGTAGTCCTTGCTTTGTGCACTGGGGCACAGTCATGTTGAAATAGAAAAGGGCCTTCTGCAAACTTGCCACAAATTTGGAAGCATAGTATTGTCCAAAATGACTTGGTATGCTGAAGCACTAAGATTACTCTTCACTGGAGATAGGGGGCCTAGCCTAAACAGTGAAAAACAGTCCCATTCCATGTTCCCTCCTCCACCAAACTTCACGATTGACATAATGCAGTCAGACAGGTAACGTTTTCCCAGCATCCACCAAACCCAGACTTACCCATCTGACTGCCAAACAGAGAAGCGTGATTCGTCACTCAATAGAACACGTTTCCACTGCTCCATAGTCCAGAGTCGATGTGCTTTACACCACATTATCCGACACTTGTCATTGGTCTTGATGATGTGAGGCTTGTATGCACCTGCTTGGCCATGGAAACCCATTTCATTAAGCTCCCAGCGCACAGCTTTTGTGCTTATATTAATGCCAGTGGAAGTTCGGAACTCTTTGGAATCAGCAGAGCGTTGGCAAGTTTTACGCACCTTGCGCTTTACGCACCATGCACCTTAGCAGTGGTTGACCCCGCTCTATGATTTTTACGTGGTATTCCGCTTCGTGGCTGAGTTGCTGTTATTCCTAAACGCTTCCTCTTTCTAATAATATCACAGGTGACCATGGAATATCCAGCAGTAATGAAATTTCACGAACCGTGTTATTGCAAAGTTGGCATCCTATCACAGTACTATGCTTGAAGTCACTGAGCTCTTCAGAACGACCCATTTTGTATCACAAATGCAATTGGAAACTGCATAGTTAGGTACTTGATTTTATACACCTCTGGCTGCAGGTTGAAACACCTCAATTCAATAATTAACAGGTGTGGCCAAATACATTTGTCCATATAGCGTGTGTGTGTATATTAGGGGTGTGCACTGGCAACTTTTAGTGTTTTGGGTTCTGATTAGCTTGAGGTTTTGGGTTCTGATTTGTTTTGCCAAAACACCCGACGAAAGGTTTTGGTTCTGATTTAGGGTTTTGGGTTCTGATTTATTTTTAAAAAAGCATAAAAAGTGCTAAAATCCATTTTTTTGGTTGTTTTCCACTCCTACGCTAATATTAACCTCAATAACATTCAATAACAATCATTTCCACAAATTTCCAGTCTATTCTGAACACCTCACACCTCACAATATTGTTTTTAGGCCAAAAGGTTGCACCGAGGTAGCTGGATGTCTAAGCTAAGCGACACAAGTGAGCGGCACAAACACGTGGCCCATCGTAGGTGGCTGTGTAGGCTTGAATGGCCTTTTTCTGCTCCTCCATCCTCTGCAGCATATAGAGGGTGGAGTTCAAGCACGTCACTACCTCTTGTTTTTGTTGATGGCAGGGCATGTTCATGCTTTTTTGATGTAGCAGGAACAGTGAACGTAATTTAATATCTGATACTAATATTTCTGCACTGCAGGAACAGTGAACGTAGTTTAATATCTGATACTAAGATTTCTGGACTGCGTAGTGGAGTGGCCCCGGTACCCAATTTGGTACAGGGGCCACAATACCGCCTTCAACTTGTCTAAATTCCACTGCACAGATGGTTGCTCCTCCATCCTCTGCAGCATATAGAGGGTGGAGTTCAAGCGCGTCACTACCTCTTGTTTTTGTTGATGGCAGGGCATGTTCATGCTTTTTTGATGTAGCAGGAGCAGTGAACGTAGTTTAATATCTGATACTAAGATTTCTGGACTGCATAGTGGAGTGGCCCCGGTACCCAATTTGGTACCGGGGCCACAATACCTCCTTCAACTGTCTAGATTCCACTGCACAGATGGCGGACACCGGATGCACGTCTAACACTAACATAGCTGTTAAGGCCGCAGTTATCCGCTTTGCCATAGGATGACTTCTGTCGTACTTCGTGCTCATGGCAAACGACTGTTGGACGGTCACATAATGCCAAAAAAGAGTTGCAAGATGGAATTGTCCTTGGGCCCTCCCACCCACCCTGATGTTGTTGAAATAGGACATGCGCACTTTAACAAACCAATCGTTTCAGCGAAAGGGCCTACCAAACTGTGGCTGAAATGATTGGTTTGTTTGGACCCCCACAAAACGAGCTGGCAAAGAAAAAAAAAAAGGTGCAAGATGGAATTGTCCTTGGGCCCTCCCACCCACTCTTATGTTGTTGAAATAGGACATGCACACTTTAACAAACCAATCATTTCAGCGACAGGGCCTACAAAACTGTGGCTGAAATGATTGGTTTGGTTGAGCCCCCACACAAAAAAAGCTATTCATCTCTCCCTGTACAAACTAAACTGGCTCTACTGAGGCAATATGTCGTCCTCATCCTCATTCTCTGATTCCTCGCCCCCTTCAGTGTGTACTTCCTCCTCCTCGCACATTATCAATTCGTCCCAGCTGGACTCCACAACCACAGGTCCCTCTGTAGTATCTGGAGGCCAGTGCTGTACTTGATTGAGGAATTGATAAATTATTTTTATGAACATCATTTTTTCAACGTTTTGCGGAAGCAACCTCCTTCGCCGCTCACTGACCAGGTTCCCCGCTGCACTAAAAACTCTTTCCGAGTACACACTGGAGGGGGGACAACTCAGGTAAAATAGAGCCAGTTTGTACAGGGGCTTCCAAACTGCCTTTTTTTCCTGCCAGTAAGAATATGGACTGTCTGACATGTCTACTTGGATGGTGTCAGCAAAGTAATCCTCCATCATTTTTTCAATTGTGACAGCATCCAATGCAGCGACAGTAGACATCCCCGCCAGCGGGTCTTTTAGGAAAACTGAGCTTTTTCCTCGCAGCCACAGGTGTTGAAGAAAATGAAGGAGGAGCTATTGGCATGTCACTGTCCTCTTCAGAGGACAATCTCCTGACCGCTGTAGACTTTTGTCCGCCGGAAACAGAGACACAACATACGCTTTAAACCGAGGATCCAGCACGGTGGCCAGAATGTATTCCTCTGACTTTAAAAGAGTGACCACCCTCTGATCCTGGCAAAGCGTACGAAGGGCTTCATCCACAAGAGTTACATGTTTTTTTAAATCGCAATGCTTAAACAGCTCCTCCCTCACTTTCTCCAGCTGCTTCTGCAACAGCCTGATCAGGAGTATCACCTGACTCAAGCTGGCAGTGTCGGAACTGACTTCTCGTGTGGCAAGTTCAAACGGCTGCAGAACCTTGCACAACACGGAAATCAGGTGGCTGTGTAGGCTTGAATGGCTTTTTGCTGCTCCTTCATCCTCTGCAGCATATAGAGGGTGGAGTTCCAGCACGTCACAACCTCTTGTTTGAGGTGATGGCAGGGCAGGCTCAGACTTTTTTGATGTTGCTCGAGTCTGCAGTAGGCACTGGCAGAATGCCGAAAGTGTCCAGCAATTTTGCGGGCCACCGCAAGCATCTCCTGCACACCCCTGTCACTCTTCAGGTAATGCTGCACCACCAAATTAATGGTGTGGGCAAAACATGGGACGTGCTGGAAATTGCCCATATGTAATGCCCGCACAATGTTACTGGCGTTGTCTGACACCACAAATCCCCAGGAGAGTCTAAGTGGGGTAAGCCACTGTGAGATTATTTCCCTCAGTTTCTCTAAGAGGTTGTCAGCGTTGTGCCTCTTATTAAAACCTGTGATACACAACGTTGCCTGCCTAAGCACGAGCAGCCGTTGTGGAGACTGATGCAGCTGCTGCTGTTGCTGCGGAAGGCGATGCATCTACCCAGTGGGGTGTAACAGTCATATAGTCCTTCGTTTGCCCTGAACCACTTGTCCACATGTCCGTGGTTAAGTGGACAGTGGGTACAACCGCATTTTTCAGAGCACTGAGGACACTTGTTCGTACTTCTCTGTACATCCCGGATATCGCCTGCCTAGTGAAGTGGAATCTCGACGGGATTTGGTACCGGGGACACAATACCTCCATCAACCGTCTAAATCCCACTCCACTGATGGCGAACACCGGACGCACGTCTAACACCAACATAGCTGTTACAGCCGCAGTTATCCGCTTTGCAATAGGGTGACTACTGTCGTACTTTGTGCTCATAGCAAACGACTGTTGGACGGTCAACTGTTTGGTGAAAGACGTAGCGTTCTTACGACTTCCCCTCTGGGAAGATGACCGACTACCAGCAGCAACAGCAGCAGTGGCAGTAGTAGGCGTACCGCTGCAGGATTCTTCGGATGAATCCCGGCTTGAAGAGGACTCAGTCTGGCTGGTGACATGGCCTGCAGGACTAAATCTGATGGAGATCGTGGAGGAAGTTGACGAGGAGGGTGTTGGTGGTGTGTATCCAACAGAACCAAGGGATTTAGGTGTCCCTGGACTGATGACGGTCCTAGCCCCAGTTCCTGAACTAATCACTGAACTATGAAGGTTATTCAGGTGACGTATAAAGGAGGATGTCCCTAGGTGGCCAAGATCCTTACACCTGCTTATTTGAGCTTTACATAAGCTACATATGGCCATACATTTGTTGTCCGGATTGGGATAAAAATAACTCCAGACCGAAGAGGTGCATTTCTTGGTCTTCTGTCCAGGCATGACGATGGGCTTTTTCATCCCATGGACAACAACTGATTCCCCCCCTGGTGCCTCATTTAAGATAACCACATCAGCATCCTCCTCGTCAAGTTCCTCCTCAGCGCCAGCTACATCATTATCCTCCTCCCGGTGTACAACATTGACACCTTGATTATCCAAATCTGGATCTACACTGTATGTGATCCTTCCAGCATATGCAGAGGGTGTGCTGCAAATGGTGGAAGGAGCCACCTCTTCCCGTACAGTGATGGGAAGGTCAGGCTTCGCAACCACCAACACCCTTGGACTCGCCTTGGGGATTTGTGATAATGTCTCTTTAGAAGGCAGAGTTGTTTGCTGTGTTGTTGATGACAGCTTAAGTCTCTTAAATTTTTTAGAGGGGTGGGGGGGAGGAGGAGGGCTTAGATCCTTGGGTGAAGCTGAACCACTAGTCATTCCTTGCCACTCCGTGTCGTAAATGGCATATTGGCAAGTTTACGTTTCTCCTCAGATGATTTGAATTTTCTTTTTTTACTAATTGTAGTGATCTTTGGCTTTTTGGATTTTACATGCCCTCTACTAGGAGATTGGGCATCGCCCTTGGCAGACGACGTTGATGGCATTTCATTGTCTATGTCATGACTAGTGGCAGCAGCTTCAGCATTAGGAGGAAGTGGGTCTTGATCTTTCCCTACTTTATCCTCCAAAGTTGGTACTCCATTATATGCAGCACACGTTGTATTACAGTACTATTTTTTTAATACTGCTGGAACAGTGAACAATTTTTTATAGATTGCAGTACTAATGTTTCTGGACTGCAAAAACAGTGAACAATTTTTTATAGATGGCAGTACTAATGTTTCTGGACTGCAAGAACAGTGAACAATTTTTTATAGATTGCAGTACTAATGTTTCTGGACTGCAAGAACAGTGAACAATTTTTTATAGATTGCAGTATTAATGTTTCTGGACTGCAAGAACAGTGAATAATTTTTTATAGATTGTAGTACTATGTTTATGGACTGCAAGAACAGTGAACAATTTTTTATAGATTGCAGTACTAATGTTTCTATACTGCAAGAATATATAGCACTAGAATTTTTTTTATACTTTTTAAATTATTTTTTTATTTTTTTTAAAATTATTTTTGTATAATTTTTTTTAATACTTTTAAAATAACTATGCACTTAGCAGAACAAAGCACAGGACAAAAGCACCACTGTACTCAGCAGCACAGAGCACAGGACAAAAGCACCACTGGACTCAGCAAGGACAGAGCACTGGACACAAGCATAAAGCACCACTGGACTCAGCAAGGACAGAGCACTGGACTGATGCACAACTGGACTCAGCAAGGACAGAGAACTGGACACAAGCATAAAGCACCACTGGACTCAGCAAAGACAGAGCACCACTACCCTACACACCCTCCCTCTTCCCTGATGTCAGGCGAAATGAAGATGGCGGCCGCAAGGTGAGAATTTATGACATCCGAGTCTCGCGAGATCCGACGCGAGACTTGGATGTCATAGCCTCGTTCCGGATTCCTTTGGCGGCCGGAAGTACCCGAACAGTGCTCGGATCCCGTCGGATCCGCACTGTTCGGGTGGGCTCGGATTAGCAAAATCCGAGCCCGCTCATCCTTAGTGTATATATAGAGAGAGAGATATTATATATTATACACAAAAGCATTTTCTGCATTGCTAGTGTATGTATATATGTGGCAGAAGTGGAAATTTAGAAGTGGCGATATGGAAGTTTAAATGTAGTGGTGTGGAAATTGAAATGGGAATGTAAGTAATTGAAATTTTATAGTTTTACAATGAAGACAGTAAGAGAAGTGGTCGTTATGAAATACCACGGTATATACCCCCATTTCGACAACAGTCTATATACTACATGGCCTAAAGTATGTGGACACCCCTTCTAATTAGTGTGAGTTGTCATTTCAGCCAGAGCTGGATTAAGGCTTTTGCGGGGCCCGGGGCACTTAAAACAGGGGGGCCCCTAAGATCTGAAATTAAGAGCATAGTGTCATCATGCACGAGAGAGCGTTACAAGTAGGTGGTGAATATTAAAAAGACAATCTGACCAATTCTATCATAAAAGGAATATTTATTTAACATGTATCTAAACATTTTATATATTATATGTATCTATACACACACACACATATATATACAATAACACAAATACATATGTATACATAAATATATATATTTATATATGTTACAACTACTTACAGCTACCTCTACTTCTTCTGGAAAGCTGGCTAGGTCCACAAAGATGTGAAAGTATGATGGCTAGACGTAATATATATTAATATTAGTACAGGTACTTGTAAATTGTACAGGCACCTCCGTATAAAACGCATGTAATATAACGCCATTGAGTATAAGGCTATTAGCATTAACACATCCTGAATTCCGACACCTACAGCCCACTATATAACATCCAGAGGGCTCGCCTAGGTTGTACGCACAAGAAAAATCATTGCTTACACAAGCTAAAATACTGTAAATTAAAACAATCATAAAAACCCCACATTAAAACTAGCAATAATACTGCACATTAAAACTAACATAAAAAAAAAACATTGATAACATAACACCAATTTTGACTATAAATGTCTGTGTAGTTATGTATGTATGTATGTATGTGTATATATATACATCTATCTATCTCTCTCTCAAGCAATAAACATGCTATGAGGGGTCTTCTTGATATATTTCATCATCATCATCACCATTTATTTATATATCGCCACTAATTCCGCAGCGCTGTACAGAGAACTCACTGACATCAGTGCCTGCCCCATTGGGGCTTACAGTCTAAATTTCCTAACACACACACACACACACACGGACAGGCAGACTACGGTCAATTTGAAAGCAGCCAATTAACCTACCAGTATGTTTTTCTAGTGTGGGAGGAAACCGGAGCACCTGGAGGAAACCCACGCAAACACGGGGAGAACATACAAACTCCACACAGATAAGGCCATGGTCGGGAATTGAACTCATGACCCCAGTGCTGTGAGGCAGAGGTGCTAACCACTACACCACCGTGCTGCCCCATACCAATTCATTATCTGGACATCTGTGTATATGGTCTGATTAAATATAATTGCATTGCAATTAAAAGTTGTTGCATAAGTAGGCATCTACAGTGAAAAGCCATCACCCCACACTGTCGAAATGCAACGTTACACATTTAACATCCGCTCTAGGTCATACTCATTAGAACATGGCTTACAAACACAAACTTTATACCTAGCTTTCTATTAAGAGTATTACAGCATGGTCTCCGTATAGTTACTGTACAGCCACACCTCCCATTATCACACTAGGGGGCACATTTATCAATCATCGGCAGAAATGAGAAATAGTTATCAATCCTTATCGCATGTATAAGGATTGAACTATTTCTCAAATTTATTAAAAACGGATCACAGAAACAGCAGTTCCGAAAAACTGCTGTTTCTGTGATAAAAAAAAATCATACTTACCCCCCTCTTCGGGACGCGATGTCTCTAGGATCTCCTACTGGTCATCTTTATTCCTCTTCTTCCTTCAATTGCTCATGTTCGCACAAAGATCCCTGCTCTGTCTTTGCAATTCAGCGAGCGGTGAGTGACAGGGAAGGATCATGTGAAAAAAATGTTTTTCTGAACTTGTTAGATTGCAGCCGGGAGCAGTCACCATACTGTTAAATGGTGACTGCTCCCAAAAATGAAGGAGTGCAAAGCAGCAGATATCCACGATATCTGCTGCGATGCACCTTTCATAAATTTGCGGAGGACACGGAGGCACCTTAATTACCCCGTAAGAGCAATATCGAGCTTTCTTAAATATGCCCCTAGGTGACATAAACTTAAAACAATATATTTATTACAGAATGCCCGGGACAGGCATAAAACAAATTTGGTGATTATGTTAATGCAAAATGCCAGATCATTTCCCAACATAAGTAGGAAGGCAACAAGCACATGCAGTGTTACTATAGGAGGAAATTACCAGTAAGAAGCAGTATAGGAGACTGCTCCACCTTCTCAGGCCTCCAACCCATTCAGCTATTTTCAAACCACTCCATACATACTACTACTGTTGTGTTGCCATCAGTGTTCCAAAATAAACTACATAATTCTACAAGCAAAACCAATTTTAAGATATATATAATGAACTTTTGTAAAACTCCCCATTACTTCCACTACTGAGGGACATCCACTGACCTTCTACACATGCTATATTTATTTATATATTATATATTTTGTGACTTACAGTATGAATATGAGCCCAGTGAAACGACTCACCTGCTCACTTGATGTCTTGGAGGAGCTGCTGCTGCTGAGCATGCGCAGCAGCTCCATTTCGGCCATTTTAGACAGTACAGCAGCTCCTCCAGCAGGTGCTGCTGTACTACTGGCACACAGTTAGAGATCGTAACGATCTCTATGCGCACACGGAGCGATTCACACACGAAGTGTGTGCATGCATCAGGGGACCCCCGCAGCCGCATCTGACGTTACTGATAGATGCGGCTGCGGGGGTCCTCTGATGCATGCACACACTCTGTGTGTGAATCGCTCCGTGTGCGCATAGAGATGACATGGCAGGTGAGATGATGCGGGCAGCGGGGGGCCCTTGGAGAGAGGGGGGCCCGGGGCACGTGCCCCCCCCTTAATCCGGCCATGATTTCAGCCACACCCATTGCTAACAGGTACATAAAATCAAGCATACAGCCATGCAATAAATAAAAATATGAAAGCTCAGTGAATGTTTCTGTCTCTGGTATTTACCACTTAAAATGATGATTATTTGCAGTATTTGCATATTAATAAAAGTGATTTATAAATATTGCTCCAGAACCAATGTGTCTACATATATATTTAATATACTGTAATGATATGTAGTAATAAAATGAATAAACTAAATTCTATGACTATGATAATATGAAATAACCTAAAAGCCTTTAACCCTAACTCTCCCGTGAAATCGAAATTTTATATATTAATTGGTGACATATCCCAAGATTAAGTTTTCTTTTAGCTTTACTATATATAAGTTATATCTAATTATTTGTACATTTCATTCATCCCTCTCCATATTGATCAGTGACATTTCCAAAGATTATACTACATGCTTCAACACATTTCTGCCCATTTGTACATTAAGGGGGGTATTCAATTGTTAGCGAGATCCCCGGAAAAACGAGCGCTCAAAATATATTAGCGTTAATACGGTAATATGTGCGTAAGTACCGTTAATACGGTAGTTTACTCGCTAAATTTCATCTCGCAGCTCGAGATGAAATTCAGCGAGTAATTACTGTATTAACGCTAATATTTTTAGAGTGCTCGTTTTCCGGGTATCTCCCTAACAATTGAATACCCCCCTAAGTGTACATTCTGGAAAAAAAAATATTTTTTATTTATATATTTTTTTCATCTCTCTCCATGATATCTACTAGTTGTCTGATGTAATCCATTGCATCAGTTACAGTTGCTTCTTGTATAGGATACATTTCTCCCAAATTGTATGCATACAATAAGAAAGAATACCCTATAACTCTTGTTTAAACATTTTGAACTAGCACCTTAATCTCTCTTAAGTTTACATGTATGCTGGGATGTCAACTTTCAGTTACAAGCATGTTTGTTCCCCCTGTCTGAAAATTTATAATGTTCCCCAGCAACAGATGAAATTCATGAATATTACATTTTTAGAACTACTGGAATCAAACCTGATCTCTGGCCTTATAGTCACATATTGTATAAGGTCACCTCGTTTACAGGTGGACAAAATAATTGTTTTCATTCACCACCTTTGGGGCAAGACTTCCCATCAAGGAAATCAATCATGATCCTCTTTAAAAATTTTGTGTTCAAGTCACCTTCTCTTATTCCCAATTGTATCTTTTCCATTGCAAACACTGTAAGGCCTGTAGTATTGCCATCATATAACTGATAAAAGTGGTCCAAATCTTTCAAGATCTGATTTGGCATTTCTTGTAGTGCGAAAGTGATCCAGGAGTCTTTTCTTGAAAAGCCATCTTGTCATATATATATATATATCTCTGATTTCGAGCTGCTTCAGATAGAGCCGTTCGTATGTGGATATCAGAATTGAGCTGTTGTATTATCTATGCCTGAATATATTTACCATCTGGTACGTGCAATTTTATTGTTTAGAATAAAAACTTTTAACTTGGATAACACACCATGGAAGCGCCCCTTCTTTTTTGATGTTTTAGGAGTGTTGGTTATTCCCCCGTAGAGATCGGGAGATAGAAGGGAAGGACGCGCAGATTTCATCCTGCTGGTGTTTTGAAATACAGTGAAACAAAGACTGTTCACGAAAAAGCACGTTGAGATCTATTATCCATATCATTGGACTTGTGCGCACCGATTGTTGGTATATATATATATATATATATATATATATTCTATACTGCAACCATCTCCAACTGCCATCTGAATGCATTCTTCATGTATCAGGCCTTCAGTCTACTTTACCAACAGCCTCTCCAGCTGGATCAAGATCTTCTACACTTAGGGATCACGACCCACAGAAACTGAATGAAACCTCAGGAGTGGCTTCTTCTCCTTACTATGCCTCCTAATTTCAGATAGCAATAGTTGAGACCCCATTGTATAGAAAATGTAATTCTCCGACATTCCCCTGAGACTTCTTATGGAATTTGCCTGTCTTGGGTCATTTTTTTTAAATCCAGTATTTTTATTGAAATTTTTTAAGATATAAACATACTAAACAACAAAAAGAAAAGAAAAACAATCGCATACATATCAGAATTAAATGACGGAATTTACAAGATTACATTAAAGCATAATAATAAATGTGCTATATTCATTCAGGATCATACATCGTAAATGCTTATACATAAGTATGTTACACATGCAGGGTTTATTACATGGACTCAGATACTTATTATAAGAACTGCGGTAGCCATACATTTAAGTAGATAGAGCATCTGTACTAGATGACATAGGATAGAATGGAGACTCTAACCATCTGTACCATATATTCTCAAATTCCTTCAGAGCCTGTCTGCTAGTATAAACAAATCTCTCGTGCCTTATGGTGGTATTGACCAGTGCCTTCCAATTTTTAACCGTGGGACTCGTCGGGGCCAACCACAGCCTCGCTATACAGACCTTAGCCAACATCAATAACTGTGAAATGTACATTTTTGTCAGTTTATTAACTTTCCCCTTCAATCGGAGCCCAAAGAGACAAGTGGCCGGTGAACTAAGAGACACTTCAATTCCAGTAACCTGAATACATCTCCTGATCCTTCGCCAGAAGATTTGTATACATGAACACTCCCGTCTTGGGTCATTTTTACATGAGCTATATGCAGTGTAGATCGGATCACAGTAGAGTACACAATACAGAACAAAGAAACTGTGTATCATAGTGGGTAGATTTACTTACACTCTATAATGTCAATGACTTACAGACAAGTGAATTTCAAAATATCACATCAAGTCAGTGCAGGATAAAATTGTTGGGCTGTGGACAGATTGGCTATTCACCAACTAGTACATGTTACAGCATGTTAATCTTAACCACCTAGTATAAAATATGTGTGGTCCTTCTTTTGGGATGGTTCAGTGCAGTAATTTTGTCACAGCATGTTAATCTCCTCCTATGTGCTTTTTTTCTATTGGACTCTACTGTAAGTTCCAACCATTCTCTTTACCATTTGCATTACAGTTTATGCGATAAGTTTGCATTTTGCTAGTGTGCCTTTTGAGCATGATTTGCTGGTATGTCTTTTAAAGTCCTATAATTTATTGTAAAATGTTTGAAATTATTTAGAAAAGATCTCTAGCATAGAATGAGTTCAGCAAATTCACAGTAGACTCTGCAAGTTCAGAAAATTCTTATTTCCATAATGCCATATATTTCACTAGCCTCTTAGAATCTTTTGCACCTGACAATAAAATGATTCAGTGAATTGTGATTTAATTGTTAGTGGTGATTTTAACCTGCTTTTTGTCCACAGTTTAGATAGGAAGTCCGCTCTTGACTTACCTGCTTCCAGTTTACAAGGAAAATCAGCTAGTGGATTTGAGGATTCCTTACTAGATTTCACATGCAAGAAAATTTCCCACCCTGAGGAATATGATTTTACCTTTTATTACCATTGGCATAAATATTATATAAGAGAATTGAATATTTGTAAATTTTTCTAGAACTCCGTCTCTTGATAATAAGGTTAAGATTAGTACATTAACATGGTACAAGTGGGGTGCCACTTGCCGCATCTTGGATGCTCCAGTTTCTTGATGAATAGGCTTGGACTGGTTCCCTCAATGACAGGGCCTAACAAGCTGAATAAAATACTTCCTACTGTAACACATAATATCCAGGTGAGTTTCATTCCAGAATGATATCCAGAAGGTAATAGTCTGCAGGTCATACATTTGATTGATTGGTCCAACATCAAATGTATTTCCCCTGTTTTGCTCAGCTGAGGACCTTATTTGTATGGATGCGTACTGCAACTCACATTGGTTTTGCACTGATGCACCTATGTCAATTATTAAAGTAATTCTATCATTTTCAAATAAGCATTGCATAGGCGATTGTATTGTGTTTCTAACGCACAAAGTGATTTATTTTAGCAGATGTAAATAGTCAACAGTTCAATACATTATTATATTATGATACAGTACATGCCAAAAGATAAATACATACCGCTGCTATCACATGCGCTTGCTGCACTCCCACGGGACCCAGGGGACAGTATATCTATTTAGAATACTGTGGTCAGAGTAGACTGAGGCTAGTGGGGGTGCAGCTATGATTATATATGCATTCAGTGTTACAGAGTGAACAATAGATTTGTCCAGGGTAAACAGGTCATAGGCTGGTTCAATCTAAGGAATCCAAAGGTGGGGGGTCATCTCTCCAGGGGATGAGCTCTGTTCTTCCCGCCAAAACTCCAATTACAACCAGTCCATTAGCATTTTACAGTCAGTATCATATTAAAAGGTTTATTCCCTAACAACAATAACTTGAGTATGCAATGTGCTATCTCTTCACCGAATGAACCGGACAGCTGCTGATGAATAGGTGTTTAATATGATATTAGACATGACACCTTTCCTATAACCTGAACCTTAAATAACACTGAAGTGTACATATAATACATATAATCATATTATATAAACTAATAATAAACTAAATACTATCTGCTCATAAATTACTGTGTAACGGAACCAATATGAATATGAACTATATAAATAACTAAATGTTGTAATGTGAGTGTGTACGTGCGTATTTTACCTTGCAATCGCCGTATGCCACGTGTAGTGTGGCATACTGAGTGCAATCGACCAATAAAACAATATTAACCAATATACTTTCGTTCATCCAATTATACGACTTCGACAGTTCCACCCTTTGATAGTATAATAAACTATCACCTTAAAGATGTTATATGCAGGATCTCAGTACCACGTTTCATTGCTATGTAATGCAAGTCCCCCTTGGTGTATGAACACGCTGTTTGTAGATCTAAACAAGTTATCATAAAAGAGAGTCTTAATCCTCAAAACGACTTCTTCTTTTACTATAAACCGTACACTTATGGAGCTTGGAGATAACTTTTGTATGCCCTTCAAGGGAGCAATAAAACACGTAATACATTATTTGGAAAGGTACAGAGTACAATAGAACATGTATCAGTTATACATAATACTCTACTACAGTTCTTCAAGTTTAACAGGTTCCTCAGTCCAACGCATGTCTTTAAGCTCAGAATGCATTTAAACACTTCATGTTCATCAATAGCATCATCCTATTTCTATCCATAATGCCATATACAATCTCCTTCAGCTTGCATTACTATACACACTTCTAATAATGTCATCAGTTCTTTTCATTAACACTTGTGGGCGGGCTATTGTCTGTTCGTTATTCCCAGTCTCCCAATACTCAGATTTCTTTGTACATGAAACAGTGATCAGCTTGCAAACTATTGGGAGACTCCAGACTAAGGAACCTAGGTGTTGTACTTTTCCCCTAGTGACCTCCCACCCATAATTCGGGTATCTCAAGAATATTTAGTGGAAAGAGAACTAATCCTACTTGATATAATCACTGAGGCACGTGAGAGCACGCCGAGCACTTTGTTTGGTCTAAAACCTTACCCACCCAAGAATGATAATCATTCTCAAGGATGCCTACTCACGTCCAAATATTACTGGACTGGCATCGCTGGGTGTACCTCTTTTGTTTAACTATGGGGTCAACGTACTTACGGACGTAATGCTACTTAGACAATAGCCCCTCGCACTTTCTCCAAGCTTTCCAAATTTTCCTTTACCCCTGAATTGAATAGAGTAATTGGCTGGACCGATTATGCTACTAACTTCTCCTTCATCCCCAATTCCTCAATATCATTACCTGAACCAGCCTATGTCACCTGCTAATAATTAAAAGAATTGACCGTCCTGAGAAGAGAATGAAATGAGAGAAACACAAAACAGGAAAAACTACAACTTCATGATGGACAGCTGTCTTAGCCTTTGGCTCAGGTGCTACTAACTGCATTTGAGGCCTTCCAGAACATATTCATGAGTGCCCTTGGACCTTTCTCTGAGTGTTGGCTCCTCTGCAGTGGGTGGAATGGGCACCAGTGTGTCTCTGCTACCCTTGAAGCCGTGATGCTGGTAGCCTACACCTGGTATCTGTCTGTCAAATACCCTGAGCCTAAGAAATTATTGTTCCACAACTTACTCTTCCGATCCAACATCCTGACAGTTAGTGTGACTTTTCAGGAAACAGTGTTTTGGACGTTCTCGGTTGCTGTCTTACCATTTACCTGAGCCGTGAACAAGCAGATACCAGCAAAACGCGCGTCGGTTTCGCTGGTCATGTCTCATTCACTATAAGAAAAATATCAATTTAATGAACACAGCCCCTTAAATAGACTGATAATATCTATCTTAGATATTTAGACAGAGACCGCAAAAGGTTACAGATTATGGAGTTGGATATAATAGATCAATTTGGACTATTGTCCTACTGGGGTTAATGAGTGGTTAATCTACAAATGTAGCAAGCTCACCTGAACAAGTAGTTAGTAGCATAAGAGCGAATCAGCGCTTTAATATTAACTTAACAGACACAGACAACTATATACTAATCTATGTGGTCCGCACAACGTCTGCCTCTTGATAGCTAGGTTATGAGGGTCAACATTTAAATAATTGTATCAGGGCTCACTAAATACCCTGTAAGAGATACACAGTTTATAGCAGAATATCTGTTACATACTGTGCATTTAATGGAAGCAACGTTGATACATCGTAACTAGCAGCAGCGCTGTAAACCAATTGTGAAGCACAAGAATTACTGCGGATAATATCAGTAACATATATTTTACTTCATTCACTATATATGTGCTTTAATCCTAAAGGCAGTAGTTTCGATTGTGTCTTTGTGTCTGTGTCTTTCCTTGGCATAATTTTAGAACTGATTCTCTGGGTTTTATTCCAAACCCCATGCCTATGATATTATCGGGACATACCAGCCCCAGATTCAGACTTTGCTTTGACTACAAGCTTGTCCAAATCTAAGTACATTACGTCTAATTGCCGGACTGTGTTCATATATCATAACAGGCTTGTGATTAACACTATATATAGAGTTACACAATATTGATTGCCTAATATAATTTATTCTGGAGAAATACATGAGACATGACCAGCTTTTAAGTAACAATTTCATTACTCTATTTTATTTTGGTTATAATTCGCTGTTTTAGTGTATTTTAACAATAAAAGTTACGTTTTATACATCACAATCCCTAATATGTAGAAACAATGAGTGGAGTACTTAGTGCATCTTACAAACCATTATCCCTGTCTCTTTCTTCCTTATTTTAATACTTACCACAGATCATTATTTGCCTTGCCTGGTCCTAATTTCCTAGCTTTTGTTCTAATATTTTCTTTGCAATCTTTCCTCAAATGTCCCTTCTTAAGACAGTTAAAACACTTCAAAGATTTCTGTTTCTTTCGTCCCTTATAGTGGTTTTTATAATTCTGAGGTTGTGAATGTAATTTTTCTAACGCCTGGATACCCAACATCATTAACCTATCACTCTGCGCTTTTTCCTTTTTACATATATTTTTATCATGTTCTACAGCATTCTCTCGAATTTCATTTACCGTGAGACCTCTCCAATTAGGAAAAGAGGTTTGTATCCAGGTCCTTAGATCCTCCCGGAGGCCGTCCATTAGTACTGCAACAGCTACCTCCCTATGCTGTGGATTTTTCCTTATATCTGATATCCCTGTGTACTTAGTCATGGCCGCTAGAGCCCTGGAAAAATAATCAGTTGTAATCTCATTACCCTTTTGTTTGATTGTGAATATTTTTCCCCATTCCACTGTCACTGGGAAATATATGGCCAACTGTGTGATTATACGTCTAATATTGTCCTGATTATCATCCTCGGTTAAGGATTTATCCTCCTCCAACATACAATCCTTAATGAACTTTTGTATGTCAGTATTGAGAGGAAGACAAGCTCTAAACACCACTCGCCAATCTTTATTAGTAGGCTCATGTGCATTACCTAAATCTCTAATAAATTTCTGACACTTGGCCAAATCTTTTCTAGGATCAGGGAAATCAGACACAATTGTAAACAGTTCAGACCTAGTCCATGAAAAATGCGTCACTACATGTTTCATGGGAACTACACCATCTCTGTCCGCTTTCCCATTGGGAACTGCTGTTGTGCAGACAGGATGTAAGTCTACCAAATCACTATGTTCTGAACTAGTTGTTGAAATTGCTGTTACAGTACAGTGGATGTCCCCCCCTTTGTTAATCTTTACATTATTCTCACCTTTTCTTTGTCCTGAAACATTACTTTTAACATTACTTAAAACAATATACAAGTTACTAGTTACAGTTTTTACATTTGGTATTGGCTGTACTTTCCGCCCCGACCGAATTTGTCGGGGGCGTGTTTGCGCTCAGTTCTCCACGCTTTGCAACGCACACTTCCGGAACGCTCATTTCTGGTACGCTCATTTCCGCTGTGCATGCACTTTTCGCCACACTTACTTCCGCTGTGCATTCGCTGCTCTGCCACGTGTTGCCTTCCATTTGCCATAACTTTAAACAATCATTGGGGGGTATTCAATTGTCAGCGTTTAACGGAAAAAAACAAGCGCTCAAAAAATATTACCGTTTATACGGTAATATTGCGCGAGAAGAGCGTTAATACGGTAGTTTAATCGCGGAATTTCGAGCGGCAAACTGAAATTTCGCGAGTAATTACCGTATTAACGCTAAGATTTTTTGAGCGCTCGTTTTTTTCCGTTAACGCTAACAATTGAATACCCCCCATCATGTCTAGTTAGTTTATACAATTTTAGACAAGGACCCCTAATACAGAAATATCAATGCGGACTAAAGGGTTATCAGCTCCTCTATACCCTTGACTCTCCAGCAAAATCTGTTTTCACCGTATACCTTATATACTACTTATTCAAATCATATCTTCAATACACTGTATGCTACTCAAAATACCGCATACTACCATAGACCACACCATATACTGCTTAGAATACCGTATATTACTTATAGCACCGTATGTTACTTAAAATACCACATACTACCATAAAACCACATCATATACTACTTAAAATACCGTATATTACTTAAAAACTGCACCGTATGATACTCAAAATACCACATACTACCATAAAACCACACCGTATACTACTTAAAATACTGTATATTACTTAAAAACTGCACCGTATGCTACTCAAAATACCACATACTACTTAAAATAACACCGCATGCTACTCAAAATGCCGCACACTACTTAAAATAACACTGCACCATATACTACTTAAAACACCGTATATTACTTATAACAATATACTACTTAGAATAGTGTTCTTATTTCAAACACAACCTTGCCTGTCCAGTCTACCTCGTCAGGCAGCGACCTATATATACAGTACAGCCAATACCAAAAGATAAATACATACCGCTGCTATCGCATGCGTACCTCTTTGGTAAGTTGGCTCTCAATTTAAAAACACATATGTATGGCCCAAATATATGGGACTCTCATTGTTTAGAGTAGGACCATCCTATTAGCAAAAGCGCCTTGGCGTGGCGGATGGCTTAAACATACATTTGCAAATGTGTGCAACAAAGACTTTTGCATTTTTATCTACAGTAGAAATAGAAGATCTGTTGCTGGCTATAGCAGTGTGCTGGGGAAAAAATGTTGTGTGTATGTTCCTTGCAGGATAACCCCACCCTTTCAAGCACCTGTTATGGCCTATAAATTGATTTGAGCAGCTTCCACTTTTGTATTTGTCTGAGAGGAATGTTGGTGTCAGTAGCTGAGAGGGGGTACTGGCACTGAATTGCTGTTTGGAGGCTTCTGGGGTACCTCTTTGGTAAGTTGGCTCTCAATTTAAAAACACATATGTATGGCCCAAATATATGGGACTCTCATTGTTTAGAGTAGGACCATCCTATTAGCAAAAGCGCCTTGGCGTGGCGGATGGCTTAAACATACATTTGCAAATGTGTGCAACAAAGACTTTTGCATTTTTATCTACAGTAGAAATGGCAGATCTGTTGCTGGCTATAGCAGTGTGCTGGGGAAAAAATGTTGTGTGTATGTTCCTTGCAGGATAACCCCACCCTTTCAAGCACCTGTTATTGCCTATAAATTGATTTGAGCAGCTTACCCTTTTGTATTCAAACACAACCTTGCCTGTCCAGTCTACCTCGTCAGGCAGCGACCTATATATACAGTACAGCCAATACCAAAAGATAAATACATACCGCTGCTATCGCATGCGCTTGCTGCGCTTTCCACGGCACCCAGTGCACAGTATATCTGCTTAGAATACTGTGGTCAGAGTAGTCTGAGGCTAGTGGGGGTGCAGCTATGATTATATATACATTTAGTGTTACAGAGTGAATAATAGAGATGACGTGGCTTGCTTCTATAGGTCCAGACTTCAGATGGGTCCAGGGTAAACAGGTCATAGGCTGGTTCAATCTAAGGAATCCAAAGGTGGGGGGTCATCTTTCCAGGGGATGAGCTCTGTTCTTCCCGCCAAAACTCCAATTACAACCAGTCCATTAGCATTTTACAGTCAGTATCATATTAAAAGGTTTATTCCCTAACAACAATAATTTGAGTATGCAATGTGCTATCTCTTCGCCGAATGAACCGGACAGCTGCTGATGAATAGTGGTTTAATATGATACTAGACATTTCCTATAACCTGAACCTTAAATAACACTGAAGTGTACATATAATCATATTATATAAACTAATAATAAACTAAATACTATCTGCTCATAAATTACTGTGTAACGGAACCAATATGAATATGAATTATATAAATAACTAAATGTTGTAATGCGAGTGTGTACGTGCGTATTTTCCTTGCGATCGCCGTATGCCACGTGTAGTGTGGCATACTGAGTGCAATCGACCAATAAAACAATATTAACCAATATATTTTGTTCATCCAATTATACGACTTCGATACTATGGAGAGGTGGAAAAATCTGGAGATGCATTGTTCAAGAGTGTAGAATGTAAAAGTCTAACCATCTTCCACTTCAGAAGACACCTTTCTTTAAATTATTTTATTTCACTTTTCCCCTGAAATACTGTTTGGCTTAGACTGATTTATGGCTTAAACAAATCAGAGTGAGGGAATGTTTTTTTATTACATTGGATAAAGTGCACTTAGTAATAAAACACTTTCTGCCATAGTGCAAAATGCATCAAATTAAAAGTAAAGGATGTGGCTTGATCTCTTCCAGGTCAAACTGGTGCAAGATTCAAGTGTTTTTGTAATATGAAAATGACTGTATTAGGAGGAATAAACCTGAATATGTGCTCTCCACCCCTTTTTCTACCTATTTTAGTAATATGGTTTTTGCACATCTGTGCACTAGTGCATCTACTCCGAACTGTGCAAGGAAAGCTTGTTTTTCCAGCAACTGCAAATTTCTTCTGCATAAGTGCCTCTCACACCTTCTTTTTGTGTTAACCATAGCACATTTTGCAGGTCACTTAAGGTTCAATCCAGACATTTCAGTGTTGATGGTGGGTTCTACAAAATAAAAAATCCCCCCCCCAATGATTGTTGCGCAATATATACATTGTTTGTTTAGTAAATACATAAAACAAATTGTAATTGTTAAAACATGCCAATTGCAATAAATACAATTGAATTCATATGTTTCAATGTGTAAAGAGTCCTAATTTAAAAAAAATGCACTCAATATATAATAACTATTGATGAACTTAAATTATGTATATATTGTATTTACAATTTATTAAAATGAGCTCCCTTAAATGTAGAGCTGTTTGCACTTTTTTTTTTTCGATCCTGGAATTAAATATACTTCTTATGGAGCTTCTTTCACTCTGTGTGTGCAGCCTTTCTAATTCTTTGATAAAACTTTCAAATGGAGAGAATTATGAGTTGAAGTGTGGTGTTCAATAATATAAGAGACAGGTGCTGTCCCCACACTCTCCCCTCCACCTGTGAGGTACACCTTCTGAGCCTTTGGTCTGTTGCCTAACAAAGGGACGTGACTTCTGTTTCTCAGCCAGCCTGCTGTATAAGCAACAGGACGCAACTTTCAAAAAGAACATATCGTCTGTCAGTGTGAATTCACTGACCACCGGAAATTCCTGGTCCCTGGTTCCTGTCAGTGTCTTCCTTAATCACTTTATTTTTGGACTTCCCATTACTGACTAACTTGTTTCCGAACATCCTTCTGATACGTGGTTTTGGTTCCGTTGGATTCCTGGGTTGACCTTGAGCCCCCCTGGCTACTATTTAGCTCCTCTATTCTGGTCCCGTTTGGATTCCTGGCTTAACCTTGGCTACCCTGACTATTCTTCTGTCTCATGTTTCTTGCTTCACTTGTATCTCCTGGTACTGACCTGGCTAGAGCACTGCCCTCTCTCTGTTTCCTCGTTAGCGACTGACTCTGAGGGCCATGTCTTGCATGTTCCAAACAGTCAAGAACAAATCTCCTTGCGGAAGTATCTTGTGAAC
Source organism: Mixophyes fleayi (assembly GCF_038048845.1). Classification (NCBI taxonomy): domain Eukaryota; kingdom Metazoa; phylum Chordata; class Amphibia; order Anura; family Limnodynastidae; genus Mixophyes; species Mixophyes fleayi. Next base: position 234,589,285 of record NC_134405.1, read on the forward strand.
ACCGGGGTTTGTTAGACTCCACGTGTCACACACCAGGCTCTCAGGTTCTGTCACTTACCTCTTTGCTGCTTTTCAAAATTTTCCCTGCGGTCATCAGGCTCTGCTAGTTTCAGACCTCTCTGTAAGATGCTGTCCAGTCAGTCTCCACTCCAGAGATCCCTTCAGAATCAGTGTATGGGCGCGGCCATCTTGGATTCGGTCACATGATTCCTCTCAGACATTTAGGTGATAACAGCCTCCATTCCAGGTTCCCTTCAAAACCAGTTCATTGGAGCTGCCATCTTAGACTTAGTCATCTGATCCATTCCAGCAACTCAGAGTGCTGCTTTAGCCCAGCTGACCGCAGTCTCCAATCAGGAAACTACTATTAGTATAAAAGGACTTCCTGGAGCCCTTACAAGTTGCCAGTGCACCATTGTATTTCAGAGTCCAAACTGGTTCTCAGCAGTCTGCAGTCTTGTTATTAATCCAGGTCAGACAGTGCAGTGTGCATTCCGGTACCATCCACTCTGGTTCCATTTCAGTTACTGCATTCCAGTTACAGCAATCCACTTCCAGCATTCCAGTTTCAGTCCGGGTCCGGCGATCCACTTCCAGCATTCCAGTTCCAGCATTCTGGTTCCAGCCCGGTTACAGCAATCCACTACCAGTATTCCGGTTACAGCATTCTATTTCCAGCAATCCACTTCCAACATTTTTGTTACAGCAATTCTTTTTCAACATTCCGGTAACTGTCCGGTCCAGCAATCCAGTTCCTGTTTGCTCTCCTCTGCTAGTGAAATCACCATCTGTACCAGTCTCTTCACTACATGCAGAGGAACATTATCAGGCAACCCAGCTTTGTCCACGTAGTCACCAGTCCAGCTTCAGAGACACAACCCAGTCTGGGTACAGACAGATCCTTAGGCATGACACCGCAGTTCTTTGTATAACAGAGCAGCAGTGAATAGGTCCTGTGTGCAAACTGCCACTGGTGCACAGAGCATTCAAAGAATGTTATTAGGGTGGCTAAGCTTGTCGATGAGCTGGACACACTTCATGGGAAGTGGTCACACCTTGAAACACACGTACTATCGCACCTTCTCGTGTATATGCCAGCATGCACTCCATATCACCATTCCACAACTTGAGAAATATATGTACATGTAGCATTACTAATTGTGGCCCGCTTCCCCAGTTATGGTAGACAAGGTTACTGGAGGGAATCAAGCAACAGTGGAGGCAAGTGCCTCACTCAGTGGGGTGGGCACTAGTTACTTGACAGGTTGCACCACTGGGAAAGAATTCAAATGCAATGCCACGTCGTTGATGGCGGTATGGCCCACAGCGCAAAAGCACTAGCGTTGGGTGTGGGTGGGGGTCATGTGGGAGCCAAAGTCTCTGACTCTGGCTTTCCACCCCGTGAAGGGAGCCATCTTAGTGAGCCGGGACCTGGGAAGGAGGGTGGATCCAAGTCCCTGGTGAATAGGAACAGATACATGATATCAGGATTAGCTCAGAAACATATAGCGCTGATACCAAAATCTGCAGAATGGGAATGAATACGGGAAACCAGGCTTAACTCAGAAGCATGTAGCTCTGGATATCAGGATCTGTAGAATGAATATAGGGTACCAGCAAAAAAGACACAAAGAATACAGGAGCCAAAACAATCCAGCAGCTTAGCATTCAACAGGACATTAAGATCTGCCACCATGTTGTCAGTTGCCTTTAATAGTCAGGAGGATGAGGTGGTGTGAGATGTAATCAGCTGGGAAGGGAGAATTTATAAACGGCCACCATCGGAATATGGCGCCAGTGATGCGTGAGGGTGCACCACCGCTTCGGCATACCCAAGCTATGAAGCAGACGGCCGCATCATTGGTGGGTACATGACCAACTGCGCATACGTGCCTCCTCCGGGACAAAGGGTGTCAGGTGGGAGTTAGAATCTATAAAGACTCTGGTTTCCTGCCCTAAGAGGAACCCTTTTCTAGCCAAGAGGGAGGAGATGGTCCCGGGTCCCCGGCAAGTCATAGGGTTGCACAATGTCCCCCCTCTTAGAAGGAGGCATATAGAGAGGGGGGTGCACGTCAAGGGCCACAAGGTGCCATTTCCAAGACCCCAGTTATTAAGGGCAGTAGATTTGAAGCCTACAGTCAGAGGAGTATGCAGATATCCTTGACAAATGGGATGTGTAACAACTATAAAATAATCTGGAAGTGTTCCCTTAAGTTATTCTCAGTACCGTGAGATAGATAATGGGAGGTCCCCGTATAGTGGGAAAGTACCCTGTACAGCAGCGGTAGGAGTCCCTTTGGAAAGTAACCCCATACCTTGAGGAGGAGGGGGATTGCTGTATGGCGGTAGTGTGGCTGAAAGTTGGAAAAGAGGGTCCCTGAGGTAGAGGATGATGTACACTAGCAAGATGCAAGAACCTCTGGACAATGCCTACCGTTTGTATGTATATATGATTAGGTCTAATGGATGCTGTGAAATACCTGTTCTTACAACATCAGGTGTGTGAATTGCCAGAGTTATTTATTGCTGCAAGTGTGAGCTGGTGGAATTGAAGTGATAATACAACCTTTACCTGCAACCGTTGTGCTCTTTTGTGCTGGAGGAGAGGAGGCGCCCAATATTTCATTTGCATTGCACTGCACCACTACACTAGAATCTGCTCACATGTGATTGTGTTAAATACCTGTGTATTTGGGGAAGGGGGGGGGGAAGGTCTTCTGGTGTTTGTTGCCCGCATTGCATCTAGCCAGGGCAGAAAGTACTAAATTATTGCATCTATGGCAACCAGGGGCACCTTTCACAGCCAGTACCATACAGAAATGTGTTGCAGGCAGTCTACACATTGGTGGCAGCATCATCCATTAATAGAATATTATACTGCAAGCTGTAAAACAATATTCTATCAATGGATGATGTGCCTGCCTATGTAAGAACTACATAAGCTGCCTGTACCGCATTCCCACTAGACCATCATTTTATTTGTCCGGCCCAGCCTGCCCTGCCTTACAGTAAGATGTAGATGAAGTCCTGTGAAATGGTAACTATGGAGCATATTTAACTAGCCATGGAGTACCTCTGGAAAGGTCGCAAAGGCACTCTATGGTGATATAACGTCATAGGGGTGCGAGGAGAAATATTTGATGTTGAGGTATCAGGAAAATACACGCAGCCGCAATGTTCGGAGGAACATTGGCTAATTAAATATGCCCTTATGAGTGAGGCAGAGTCACTGGCTATTGGGGTGTATTGACGAGGTCTGTTTGAGATTTGTCATGAGATTGCACAGTAGATCTGCATGGGTCCTAAGTATGGAAGGCTCCCCGGATATTAGGATGACATCTTAAAGTGGCAGTGTGCGATGCAGCAGTAGGACTGGAATGGTAGGACGGTCCCTGTGAGGGGTGGACTGCATCGTGGCAGGGAGGATCCCTCAATAGTGGTATGTCAGTGAATGCTTGTTGGAGCGTGAATATGAATGTCTGAAGTATGCCCATTGTGTGCTGACACCTGTGACAGTGAGCCCAGTCTTATTAGAAAGTGTGGAACTGCTGCACCCAGCAACACTTGGTACACAGCTGTGTAATTTTGTATGCTGGACTTAAGCAAGTAAAGTGCAGGCGGCATGAAGGAGTAATAGAGCTTAACATCTGCTGAAGTTCATGTGCTGAAGACATTTGGAGAAGTTGTACTTATAACCTTCATGATCTGTTGCTGAAGGAGTTTGGCGTTTGAATCTATGTCCATTGCATCTTTTGATATGTGCAGGAGGAGGAGGCGTCTACAATTAAAAACTGCTTATTTTTGCTATGAGATGGTCTGGTGCCCAACATTTGACTTAGTACTGCATATCAATCGTAACCACTCCATGTTCATTGTGTTTAAATACCTGAATATTCAGGGGACCCTCTGGTCGCGGATGCACCGCCATACCCAGAGCAGAAGTGGAGGGCCACAGCAATTGGGTACCACATCACAACATGGTTCCCAAGTAAGTGACCACACATGACCAGAAGGGGTTTCACATATGCATTGACACTGCAGCACATTTCTGTTGTGTATCCAGCAGATGGCCCTATTGTTCTGATTTGCTGCTTGTGTAAGCTGTTCTTCTCTTACTGTAATTTGTATCCTGTTGCTTTTGAAATGGTTATGGTTGTCACTGCATAAATTTGTCATTTCCTGTTCTCTCCAGTTCGGACTCCATGGCTGGCTCTGTTTTATTGCTTAAAACCATACAAAATAAAATCAGTATCCTATAAACGGCGAAGCATAATGAAAGTTGACAAAAGGTGACATTGGAACAGTGATCAGCTGCTGTTGTTCACCAGGAAATTGTTTAGTCACTAAAAACTGACAAGAGATATAGAAGAATAGTTCTGGATCCTAACACATTTATACCCCAGATTAACCCTTTAAATGTTTATGTAAACTAACTCAACCACATCCTACAGCAATATAATCCACTAACTCGTTTTTGTCTTCGCTTTGAAAAAGTCTACAGTTATTTAAACACTTATAGTGCGATTTTAAATAGTATACTCACTGTATTGGACACACCTCCTGCAATAATTATTTAATTGCAAAGAGGGTGGTAGAAACAGGACATATATAAACCAGGGACATTCAAGATAGGCAAAATAAATGCAAACATAAAAACAAATGGTAAGGAGGGGGTAGCTGCTCATTAGAGAGTTTACCAAATGAAATAGAACTAATAGTTATTAAATGTTCTTTAAAATCTAAAATACAACCATAGACACAAACTCATGAGAAAATTCAGGACTGCTAGAGGGTGGTTTCCAAATGCTTGATTTAGAAATGAGTGAGGACAGCCCACTAAGGGGGCATGAATAGCACTTAAACGATACACTGTGCTCCCTACGAGGCAGACTATGTAATACCACAGACATATTTATACTATGTATTAATCGATGACACATTAAACTATAGTACTGATACTGTATTATATACATTATGCAATGTAGGAGGAGATGTAAATAAGCTTTTCGTGACATCATCCACCTTTAGGAACTCTACCTGTCTTGAACAATGTTTGCTGATTGGCTCATAATAATTACACACACCTAAAAATACTGCAGAATAAAGCAGCTTTAACAATTAGTGAATCAATGTTGTGATTTGATAAATAATCCCTCACAGTATGTGTACATTACTCTGTTGCCTCGGTACTTCACTTGTATGGTGAGAAATGTGATTTTGCTAAGCTGACGCCATCTTGTTGCCTTATAGCCATTTTATTCTCTTATAGCTTAATGACAGATTAGATACTGCTAGTTTGTAGGAGTAATTCATTGTTTGCAAGAAACTGTGGTCATGACCTTGGATATAGCAAACAGGAGATAAAGCAGCTCCCCTTGAGGAGAATTCCCATGTGAATATGTGAGAATGTAGCAAGATCTGTGTAAAGTAAGCATGAATGGTTAAAACCTTTTGGGGCGTAGTTTTCTGTAATACGTCATTTTGTGCTATATAGATATGGACTTGTAACTAATAAATCAGAGCTAATTGTACACGCAAAACTTGCAGTATATCTTATTCTCTCCGGCTGATGAGCTCATAAACTGATAAACTGACATTTGGAGGTCCACACCTAGACTGCTGACCTGAGCCAAGGACAGACACAACTGGAGGTCGCCCTGGACACAGGACTCTGACTATAACCCGGGTGAGTAGAGTTTTCTACTCGTCGGGCTTCTCTGTTTAGAGCTTCCTCATGTCCGTCTAAGGTATCAGGCACGCAGATCTGTAAGTCTCAGATTTAGACAGTAATTACTAACTCAATTTGTTTACTGTAATTGTATTAGTAATTAGATTTCTGAAAGATGAGTGAATTTTTAGCGCATGTGTGACACACCAACACCATCCCCAGAAATTTATCAAAGAAGTGAGATGAATTTTGCAGACATTCATCCCAGATACTGTAAGGCTACTCTGCAAAACGGGCATCCAGTGTACGGAGCCCACAGAAACCGGACATCCAGTGTAATGAGTCCAAAGGGGCATCTAGTTTTGGAGTCCACAGAACCAGACATCCACCCCAAGGTGTCCACAGAATGGGACAACCACTATTAGGACAACCCACAGAAACTAGAACAGAGTCTATATTGGGACTCAAAAGTACTGTCAATATAGGGGAATATAGACAGTAAGCAGATAGATGACAGCACCCCCCCCCCCCTTCCCCATAGAAATGAGTAATTTTTCAAGAAAGCAGGGATAGCCAAAGAAGGAATTGATATGTGTGGATGGAGAAACAAGGGTGTTGCAAGTGGTAATGTGATAAGAACAAAGGGGTATTCAGACCAAACCCCAAGAGATTGTTTGAGGTGGCACAGGAAAGTTAAGAGACAGGGAAATTCGCAAAATATGTGGATATGCTAAATTTATCAGAAGTTTGGTAATATAATGACTAAAGTAATGAATCAAGTAGGTTGTGTACTATAAATAAAAATGTATGTTTGATGCAGCGCAGCAGAAAGAGTGAAATATGCCCCCCCCCTTATTCTGTGTAAAAGATGTCAGTGTGTTGAGATAAGAAGGACTCTATATTTTGTTATCTGGCAATGTATGTAACATTGATAAAAAGGTTCTTTGAGTATGCTTCGATAATTCAAGAGTAACTAAAATGTGTCCGGATTACTGAGTGGTAATAATGTGTTGAAGCTGACTTGTATTTAGTCTAATGCTGGGACTTGAAGTTCCACAGCAGTAGGCTGGAAGATATCAGTTAATTTTTCTTCCTCTGTATGTGAGTTTTGTCTCCGTCTTACTGCGTGTGAAGAAGATCCGTGTTTGTCTGTCTTGACCGTTTTACAAGAAACATGTTTCAAGGTCGGGAAAGTGGTATATTTGTAAATGTAATGCCTGCATTGCTTAATTGTAAGCTTTTAAAGAGATGCAAAAGAAGTTTTAAAATCTTTGGTCCGTCACTGCATGATTCAGTGGACAGATAAGATTGTAAATAATGTACAGATAGTGTCAGAAGAAAACTGGCTGAGGTCCAACAAACCGTTTCTGTTTTTGAACAAAATAATTTTGTTTCTGAAGTTGAGAAAAATATCTTTCTCAATTAATGAAGTTGAGAATTGTAGGAGTAGGCTTTTATATGTAGATATAGCAAGCAGTTTTAATCTGTGTAAAAATGGTGCTGATGAATGTTCTCATAAATCAGGAGGGTTTGTTATGCCCATAAAGAAATGTTACAAGATAAAATGACACCCAATTATCTTAATGGTACCGCACTCTGTAAAAGAAATTTTAAACCAAGCACAACTATATGCACAACACATTTGTCATCGCCCAGACTTACTAAATCTGAAGTAGCTTTATTTTTGCATGTTTCAAAAGATGGGAGGACACATGTCAGGGTTCCCCTAGCAGGGGAATCCCAGTTTGAAAAAAGAAGAAGAAATATACACACAAAATTTTTCCTGAATATGATTGTGAGACAAGGATCTTTGGTTTTATCTGACATTAAAGATACACCGCCACCAAATGCAGACATCTCACGCTACTACATAGATGGTGTTTCTTCTACAGTGTGTGCTGTAACCACATACACAGAAATAGTGATTCAACAAACTCTACCGAGTCACATGTCAGCACAAGAAACTGAACTAAAGGCCCTGATACTTGCATGTATATATGCAGAAGGACAAAGAGTAAATATTTACACTGATTCAAGTTATGCATTTGAAAGTGCGCATGATTATCGCCCTATATAGAAAAGTAGGGACTTTATGGGTTCAGCAAGCAAACTAGTCAATATGCTGAACATACCAGGGCACTGTGCACCGCATTCCAGCTGTCTCCAAACTGTCAGTGATGAAGGTGAAGGCACACACAGAGACACTACCCCTGAAGCTAAGGAAAATAGACTGGTACACTAGGCCGCACGAGAAGCCGCCAGAGCCCCAGTACCCCAAGGGGAGTCTATTTACATGGTGACCCCCTGACCCCAAGCTTGACCGTACCACACTCCAACTTATGCAGAGACAAGATACAGATAGACTTTATAAAACTTACCAAATGCTAGGGCTTTGAGAATGTTCTAGTCTGTGTACTTCTTTAGTCACTGGCTGGAAGCATGGCTGTACAGGAAAGCAAATACTAGAGCAGTAGCCAAGAAAATTACGAGTGAGGTAATCTGCAGATATGGGGTACCAGAGGTCATTTAAAGTGACAGAGGGACACACTTTACGGGCCAAGGATTCCAGGAACTATTAAAAGACATGGGAATCATATCTGCCCTTCACACCCCCTGCAGACCCCAAAGTTCGGGATGTTTGGAGCGCCTTAATGGTACTCTGAAATTGAAAATGCAGAAAATAATGGCTGAAACAGGCCTGCCATGGATCTCATGTTTATCTATGGCCCTGCACTGAGTAAGAAACACTCCTAGGAAAGACACAGCTTTAGCATCAAATCAGATACTGTTTGGCACAGCACACAGAACAGACTGTTATTTTCCATAACAACTACAGCATGTAGTTTTATTCTATGTTGCTTTATTATAGAAACAACTAAATGAAATACATGGTCAAGTGTTCTCTTCCATTCCAGGCCCTAATTTTGATGCAGGTACCCATAAACTGCAACCCAGGCACTGGGTTGTTGTGAAAAAGCACGTGAGGAAGAGTCTTGAACCCAGATATAAGAGTCCTTTCCAGGACTTATTGACGACTCCCATGGCAGTGGAAGTACAGGGAAATGGCACCTGGATACACGCATTCCACTGCAAGATCTTCAGACAAGGGGGAGTCTGAGTAAAATGTATTTTACAAGTTATTTAAAGGTCCAAGGGACACCAGAGAGTGGTGTTCATTGATGTTACCAGGAGGAATATTGATTGCACGTTATTTTCTTTTGCTGTAGGCTGTAGATGTGTACTAATCTAGAAAGGAAAGCCAGGTCTGGAAGAATCAGACTCACGTCAATAGTAATGTAGAAAGCATTATACATAATGAGAAAAATTCTAATATGAATGTTCAACCCAACCAAATAACGAAAAGAGCAACCCATGACTGTAGGGGTTTACACCCAATACAGAAATGCATTTGTGAGTATTGTGGCCCAACACATTATTACATTTACACAAGACAATAGGTTAAAATTGGACTACCTAACAGCTTAGTCTGGAGTGTACTGCCTGACCCTAAATATTAAAATTGAAGCCCAGGGTTGCACCTTTTTAATCAATGACACAGATGATCCAGAGAAAATAATTGATGAACACTTACAAAAAAATAAGACATGAAATATACATTTTTGAAGGAGTACACTGGAGATGCTTAACTAGAAGGATAGTTTTCATGTCTGTTCCTGGCCGATTGATTCAAGGGTATAGGAGGATGGTTATCAGGTTTTATACATGTTGTACTTCAAGGACTGTTACTAATCCTTATTATTATATATATATAATAATTAAACTGATGATGTGGCTTATTAACAAGTGTATTAAAGCTAAGTGTTTCTCTTCCAGAAAAATTAAAGTTACCACACCTGTCTTAATCGCTGTACTGTACACCCGATAAAATGAGTATGAACCTTGTGGATATCTCTGTACTACTCTGTATCCAGTTTTAGGCATCCCTATGCATATGTTCTGTTAGAAGGGATTATGTGTATAAGTACCCATTAAAAATGACAGCAAGAATGTGATCTCTGATAGGTAGTGTTAGGGCAAATAATGAATAAAAAGATGGGAAATGAGAAATGTGATTTTGCTAAGCTGACGCTATCTTGTTGCCTTATAGCCATTTTATTATCGTATAGCTCATAGAGTTATTCATTGTTTGCAAGAAACTATGCCCATGACCTTAGATATAGCAGACAGGAGATAAAGCAAATCCCCTTGAGGAGAATTCCCATGTGAAAATGTGAGAATGTAGCAAGATCTGTGTAAAGGAAGCATGAATGGTTAAAACATTTTGGGGGGTAGTTTTCTGTAATACGTCATTTTGTGCTATATAGCAGTGGTTCCCTTAGAGTCTCCAAATTTTTTCAAGGCACCCCTCCAAAATAATTTATGAGCAGTCCTGTTTTAGAAGTAGTTGGGACAAAAAATTGTAATAAGTATTTAGGTCACGACAAAAATACTTATTTAGTTGTATGCAAAAAATGCCCCTCTGCATCCAGACACTCTGCCCCATCTGCATCCAGGCACTCTGCCCCCTCTGCACCCAGGCACGCTGCTCCCTCTGTCACGCTGTCCCCTCCTCTGCACTCTGTCATGCTGTCCCCCCTCCTCTGCTCTGTCACACTCTCCCCATCCTCTGCCCTCTGTCACGCTGTCCCCCTCCTCTGCCCCACTGTCTCGCTCCTCTGCCCTCTGTCACGCTGTCCCCCTCCTCTGCCCTCTCTCTCGCTGTCCCCCTCCTCTGCCCTCTGTCACGCTGTACCCTCCTCTGCCCTCTCTCATGCTGTCCCCCCTCCTCTGCCCCGCTGTCCCCCTCCTCTGCCCTCTCTCACGCTGTCCCCCCCTCTGCCTTCTCTCATGCTGTCCCCTCCTCTGCCCTCTCTCACGCTGTCCCCTCCTCTGCCCTCTCTCACGCTGTCCCCCCCTCTGCCTTCTCTCACGCTGTCCCCTCCTCTGCCCTCTCTCACGCTGTTCCCTCCTCTGCCCACTCACGCTGCCCCCTCTGCAGTCCTCTGTCACGCTGCCCCCCTCTGCTGCCCTCTGTCACGCTGCCCCCCTCTGCATCCAGGCACTCTGCCCCCAGGCACACTGCCCCCTCTGCAGCCCTCTGTCACGCTGCCCCCTCTGCTGCCCCCTTTCACGCTGCCCCCTCTGCAGCCCACTGTCCCCCTCTGCTGTCACACTGTCTCCTTATGCTGCCCACTGTCCCCCTCTGCTGTCACACTGCCCCGCTGTCACACTGCCCCACTGTCACACTGCCCCACTCTGCTGTCACACTGCCCCTCTGTCACCCTCTGCTGTCACACTGCCCCGCTGTCACACTGCCCCCCTCTGCTGTCACACTGCCTCGCTGTCACCCTCTGCTGTCACACTGCCCCACTGTCACACTGCCCCGCTGTCACACTGCCCCACTGTCACCCCTCTGATGTCACACTGCCCCGCTGTCACACTGTCACCCTCTGCTGTCACACTGCCCCGCTGTCACACTGTCCCCCTCGCTGTCACACTGCCCCCTCTGCTGTCACACTGTCACCCTCTGCTGTCACACTGTCACCCTCTGCTGTCACACTGCCCCGCTGTCACACTGTCCCCCTCTGCTGTCACACTGCCCCGCTGTCACACTGCCCTGCTGTCACACTGCCCCGCTGTCACACTGTCCCCCTCTGCTGTCACACTGCCCCGCTGTCACACTGCCCCCCTCTGCTGTCACACTGTCCCCCTCTGCTGTCACACTGCCCCGCTGTCAGACCGTCCCCCTCTGCTGTCACACTGCCCCGCTGTCACACTGTCATCCTCTGCTGTCACACTGCCCCGCTGTCACACTGTCATCCTCTGCTGTCACACTGCCCCGCTGTCACACTGTCATCCTCTGCTGTCACACTGCCCCGCTGTCACCCTCTACTGTCACACTGGGACTGACGTCGATATTCAGTGACAGCTGCGGGAGAGAGGAGGCTGCTGGGTCCCGGCGCCCAGCGGATTGGTATGTTTCTGTGTTCTCTTTTTTTTTTTATGTCTGGCCCGCGGCACCCCAGTGACAGCGCCGCGGCACCCCTGGGAGCTGCGGCGCACACTTTGGGAACCGCCGCTATATAGGTATGGACTTGTAACTAATAAATCAGAGCTAATTGTACACGCAAAACTTGCAGTGTATTTTATTCTCTCCGCCTGATAAGCTCATAAACTGACACTTACAGGTGAACAATCTGATTTAGATTCCACAATGGATAGTACAATAAATGAATTCCAGGTGAGGTGGCACTCTTGGATTTAAGACAAATTGTAGTTAGTATCAAAAGTGTGTATTTAATCCATTCCAACGTTTCAATATAGTACTTTCCTCAGGGACATCATGATGTTGGAATGGATTAAATACACCCTTTTGATACTAATTACAATGTGTCTTAAATCCTTGAGCGCCACCTCACCTGAAATATATATATATGTATATATATATATATATATATATATATATATATATATATATATATATATATATAATATGTGTATGTGTGTGTGTGTATGTATATATGTCCAACGTTTCAGGTTAATAGCCTCAGCTAGTTTTATTCACCAGCTTGTAACACATAACAAAACATAGACAAAATCCTAGCCATCTGGCTGCTAGCTAGCACAGTGTAGTACACTCTCTAGAGTGAGGGGCCTAATGTCCCTTAGTTTGAATAAAACAAGTGGAACTCACAGCATATATTGTAGCTTCTCTCAGGAGACCCCTGATCTCCTCCCCAGACAGTGAGAGAGTGAGATATCAGGGCTGGAGCCTTGTATAAGCCCCATACAGGTGTGTGTCCTGATTACTCTGCTGGGAGTCTGCAGAACCAAAGACCCGCACTGGGTCTTTTGTATGGAGCCCACCCTACTCTCTCCATACAAAATACCAGGGACCCATTACCAGCTATACCTGAAGCTGAGAAACCAAATGAGAAGCTTTTTCTCAGAAACAAACAATCGCCCTGGTGTTTAAAATACAAACGGCAGGAACCTGGGACTTATGCCATTTACCTCTTGCTCAGAGCTTCTGTCACAATATATATATATATATATATATATATATATATATATATATATATATATATATATATAATTTTATATTTATGGTGCCACAAAGGGTCCACAGCACCATGCTTAGGAAAAAACAGAACAGGGCATGCGGGGAAAGTACATAAAACAAAAGAAATTGCAATTAAATTGACCACCCGCCTGAGAACAGGCAGATGTTCAGAGAGGTATCGGTGCATAAAGAGCTCTTGTGAGCCAGAAAGGGGAAGGTCGAGAGGGGGGGAGTGAACTAAAGTAGATGGTCCTGAGCCCAGGATTGCGGCGCAGCTAGCAGGACCAGAACCAGTAATGGAGGGGAGGGGAGAGGAGAGGAGGAGACTGAGGCAGGAACCTAGAGTCAAAGTTGAGGAATGAAACTGTGGTGCAGGAAGTAACAAGAAGGTTACAGGAGGAGGAGGTCACAAGGAATAGAGGGCCCTGCTTGCAGGAGTTTACAATCTAGGAGAAGGGGCAGACTAACAGGAAACACCAGGGTGGAGTTTTTTGTGCGAGGGGACTAAAAAATCTGAATGGAGAGCAGAATAAGTGCTGGTGAGATAAGGAGGGGAAGAAGAAAGATGGTGAGGTGTAGAATGATAAGTGAGGAAAGATAAAGAAAGGGGAGGGGGGCAGAGGTGTTTTATACAGTGCTTGAAGTGTGGCGATATGTGCTAGTATGGCATACCAGCACTTCTTCTCCACACTTCATTTAAGCTGCAAACGTGATCTGCTACATGTCACGGCTAAGGATAATTATGGATCCCCAGCCTCTACTTAGATGGTGATAGTAGAGGGTGGTGGAGACAGGACACAGTGGAATTGAAGTTCTTAACTTGAGAGCATCACAAGGAACAATAACACAAATGATGGTAGTGTGTTGCAACTTGATATATTGATAGAAGATACAACAGCAGTTATAATAAAATACAATCCTAATCACAGATGCACTTCAGTTGGTAACCAATGGCAACAGCATGCGAAATATAACAGTTCAACGCTAGATAGTAATAGAACACTTGGATCCCACACGAAACACACAGCAGATGAAGGTGAACCACTGAGCTAAAAGTCCGATGAGAATAGTATGTAGACTTGGCTGATCCAAACGTATAATATGATTCACTTTAGCAGGTGGTTATAGGTATCACAATAGTTCATATAGCGGAACAAAGAACGTATATGCTATCCAGGAACTTGGGTAAGCAGGAAGGTGTTGCCTAGAAGTACAGCGTGATAACGAAATCCAAACTGAGCGTAGAACCAAAGGTCACAGGAGATCCGGTTAACAGGTAAGCAAGAGTTCATCACAATTAGACAACAGCTGGTAATGCACACAACTTGTATTGAAGTAGAGGCTCCCGGCTTAGCAGTATATTCATATTAACAGTCCAGCAATAATAATCAGCAGAATAATAATAGCCGTGCCAGACATAGAACCACAGATGACAAGAGAACTTTATTGTAGTTCAACATAGCATACCGCAACATAGACAGCCGAGTAGAATAGTACTTGAGCCAATCAACATGAGCGCAGGTGTAGCAGACAACTCACGAATAGTTCTGTGTGCAGATGAATGACAACACTTGACTTCAGCTTGTAGATGAACCACGAACTGGCATACAGCGGAGCCGATGGAGAGCAATGATGACAGGTAACTTCGGCCACCGATAGTATCCAGCAGATAGGCAAAAGGTCAGATATGCAGCCAGAACCCACGGCAGTGTGAGTAACACGAAGATCAGACAATGAGTCCATGATTACGGGAACTTGAAATAGTCCTCTAGGACCAATAGGCTTCAGAAGGAAGTCCCAATCAATATAACGAGAAACACCTCTGAACAGGTAGAGACTCTGAAGCGAGAGCAAGCACCAACATAGTTCTTAAAGGGCAAGTCACAACGCCTAGCTAGCTATGGGACCGGCGTGTGACACTACACTTGCAGAACATGTGTGCAGCGTTGGACTGGCCCACCGGGATACCGGAAAAATCGTCTGTAGGCCCCGCTGCCCTATGGCCACACCCCCTTCTAGAAGTGGGCGGAGACCATTAAACTCACCTGGGGGTCGGTGTCCTCCTCGACATCCCCGCTGCCCTCCCCGGCTTCGCTGCCGCTGCAGATGACTGGCTGTCAGTGACAGACAGTCATCTTTCACATGTGATCGCAGCTGCGATCATGTGACCTGCCCCCTCCTCCTGTCAGCTGACTGTCTGATGATCCCGCCGCCGCTGAAGGACTAAGGAGCAGAGAGGCTGCAGCAATGAAGATATGGGTAAGTAGATTTTTTTTATTTTATTTAATATTATTGCTTATATCTTTTAATTTTCACCAAATTCCAGGACTTAATATATACAATCCCACAGCGCTAAGTAACAGGATAAAAACAAAAACAAACTTGTATGTACCATAAGGTAGAAGTGCAATTTAACTCTCGTACAAACACCTGGAGACTAATATGTAAGCTGCAGTTAATACAATTACTTATACCACGCTAATCATTTCAGTATAGGATGAAAAGTACATGCATTTGAAAGCGTGGATTGAATAACACTCCAATTCAACTGTCAATGATAGATGGAATGTGCATTTTTTTCCTCAACGGAGGATGTTGTCACATGCACCAATCTCCAATGGGTAATAAAAGTTGTACCGTAATAATGTTTCTTGTAGTGGTCGATGTAGGATTATTATTACAGAATCCGGGCAATTTCCCTTATTTTAAACATTATTCCGGACAACCCGTATCTTCTAACTCTCAGCAGAAGATGGAACAGAGGTGATGGTATCGGACAAACTACATCGACCACTACAAGAAATATTATTACGGTACAACTTTTATTACCCATTGGAGATTGGTGCATGTGACAACATCCTCCGTTGAGGAAAAAAATGCACATTCCATCTATCAGATGTGTGCATGTGCTTGCATGCAGGTTGCTGTATTAATGCGGCTGTTCTTTTTCTAAACGTCTGTATTTATATAGAGCCTTAAATGATGGAAATATACAAGCCCTAATTCAATATAATGTAGATTGCATTCGAATAAATGTACAAATGTGTGTGTGTGTGTGTGTGTGTGTGTGTGTGTGTGTGAATGGAGAGCACTATTCCATGGCATATGTGAAATGGGGGGCACTATTGTGGGCATAATATGAATTGGGGACACTATTAAGTGGCATATGTGAATTTCAGGTACTACTGTGTGGCATAAAATTGTTTTGGGGGCACTACTATGTTGCATAGGGGGGCTGCCTATCTATACTAAACTATAGTGGGGGGGCTGTACAGAGAACACTATAGGGAGAGGGTGATGGGACCTTTAATTTAATGATGGGGGGTTGGGTCTATAATTGAATGTGGGGCTGAGTGTGGGGAGAAGGCTATCTATTAAATGTGAATATTAATTATTTAATGCCAGGAATGGTTGTGGGAAATGGATGTATTAAATGTAAATGCTATTAATTTATTGCTGGGGCTGTTTGGAGGGAGGGTAAAAGGTTTATTTATCAAATGTGAGTACTATTACTTTAATGTTGGGGCTGGAGAGAGGCCTATTTATTAAATGTGGGTGCTGTTGATTTAATAGCGGGGATGGTTGGAGTTTTCTAAATGTACCCATTATTTTTTCCAAATAGGACCCTCAACATTTCAGGATCCAGACAAGCCGCAACTAAAGAAACCAGCAGCCACAGGTGGTAAATGTGACAAGAACAGGTAGGACAGTCTGTCAATTGTTCTGAGTCTAGTGCAGGCTTGGCTAACCTGTGGAACTCCAGGTGTAGTGAAACTACAAGTCCCAGCATACCCTTCTAGCAATAAGCTGCTATATATTGGCAAAGCATGCTGAAGCTTGTAGTTTCACAACACCTGGAGTGCCACAGGTTAGCCAAGCCTGGTCTAGTGGGACAATCCCAATTTTGGTGATTGTTCTGCCCAATCTAAGGGGCAGGTCAAGACTGTGTACTCTTTATATAGACACTGCATTCTTTATATACTACACTATGGTTCTAGCTGTCCTTCGTGGGCTGACCACTCCCCCTCTAGTGTCTGGTCTCGCCTCTAAGATGGCTGGCCACACCCCCTCTGGTGGGCCCCTAGTGTTGCAGTCCCCCGGTGGGCCCTTCATGCCCCAGTCCGACACTGCATGTGTGCATTAGACTTGTAGCAACGGATGGTATGATCCGTCCCCCCTATGTGTCTTTGCGTCTGTCTCCTCCCTGCATGTGTGTGTGCCTGTCCTCCCTGCCCTCCCCCTATGTCCCTGGATCCGTCCTCTCTGCCCTCCCAGTGTGTATGACTAATAAGTCACATTGGACGTGCACCACATGACAGGTGCTAGGGCTATTTAGTAAGTGTGAAAAGTATGAATTTAATCTAATAGAGCTGGTTGCAGGGAGGGAGGCTTAATTATAAAACGTGGGTGTTATTGATTTACCGACAGGGTCTTCTATGCTTCAGGTGTCTGTTTTTTTTCCACATAGGCAGCATAATAAAATAAACCACAGGCAGCTACTGGTAGTGAAAACTGCAAGAACAGGTAAGGTGACATACTAATAAAAGCAAATAACAACTTTTGTTTTTAAGTGGCTTATCATTTGACTTTGTTTCAGTTTAGTATTATGTCCCATATTTAGCCTCATGTCATTTTGGCTTAAAAGAAAACCGCATTCCATCCAGAAACACATATATATCTCTCTTTTCCCTGCACCAGCTACTTATATTAAACATTTATTATATATTCCTGAATTCATTAGTCGGAGGGGGAATATAGGAGCAAGGACAGGTATAGTATAGATGGGAGCAAGGAGGTAAGAATCATAATAAGAGAAGCAGGGAGTAAGTAAGAGGGTGAGAGGAGCAGGGTGTGAGGCGGAGAGAGGAAGTTGCCTCATATTTGTCTACTCCCGGAATTTCCGGGAGGCTACCAAATTTCAGGGAGCCCTCCCGGACACCCAGAATAGTAGGCATCCTCCCAGACATGATGGAGACGGGGCTTAATGACTCAATTTTGTGTTATTAACCCCACTCCTTCTATAAAATGACTCAAATTTTGCCATTTCCTAGCATTTCCTATGTCCCTGGATCCGTCCTCTCTGCCCTCACAGTGTGTGTGACTAATAGGTCACATGGGACGTGCACCACATGACAGGTGCTAGGGCTATTTAGTAAGTGTGAAAAGTATGAATTTAATCTAATAGGGCTGGTTGCAGGGAGGGAGGCTTAATTATAAAACGTGGGTGTTATTGATTTACCGACAGGGTCTTCTATGTTTCATGTGTCTGTTTTTTTTCCACATAGGCAGCATAATAAAATAAACCACCAGCAGCTACTGGTAGTGAAAACTGCAAGAACAGGTAAGGTGACATACTAATAAAAGCAAATAACAACTTTTGTTTTTAAGTGGCTTATCATTTGACTTTGTTTCAGTTTAGTATTATGTCCCATATTTAGCCTCATGTCATTTTGGCTTAAAAGAAAACCGCATTCCATCCAGAAACACATATATATCTCTCTTTTCCCTGCACCAGCTACTTATATTAAACATTTATTATATATTCCTGAATTCATTAATAGGAGGGGGAATATAGGAGCAAGGACAGGTATAGTATAGATGGGAGCAGGGAGGTAAGAATCATAATAAGAGAAGCAGGGAGTAAGTAAGTAAGAGGGTGAGAGGAGCAGGGTGTGAGGCGGAGAGAGGAAGTTGCCTCATATTTGTCTACTCCCGGAATTTCCGGGAGGCTACCAAATTTCAGGGAGCCCTCCCGGACACCCAGAATAGTAGGCATCCTCCCAGACATGATGGAGACGGGGCTTAATGACTCAATTTTGTGTTATTAACCCCACTCCTTCTATAAAATGCCTCAAATTTTGCCATTTCCTAGCATTTCCTATGTCCCTGGATCCGTCCTCTCTGCCCTCCCAGTGTGTGTGACTAATAGGCCACATGGGACGTGCACCACATGACAGGTGCTAGGGCTATTTAGTAAGTGTGAAAAGTATGAATTTAATCTAATAGGGCTGGTTGCAGGGAGGGAGGCTTAATTATAAAATGTGGGTGTTATTGATTTACCGACAGGGTCTTCTATGTTTCATGTGTCTGATGGAGACGGGGCTTTATGACTCAATTTTGTGTTATTAACCCCACTCCTTCTATAAAATGCCTCAAATTTTGCCATTTCCTAGCATTTCCTATGTCCCTGGATCCGTCCTCTCTGCCCTCCCAGTGTGTGTGACTAATAGGCCACATGGGACGTGCACCACATGACAGGTGCTAGGGCTATTTAGTAAGTGTGAAAAGTATGAATTTAATCTAATAGGGCTGGTTGCAGGGAGGGAGGCTTAATTATAAAATGTGGGTGTTATTGATTTACCGACAGGGTCTTCTATGTTTCATGTGTCTGATGGAGACGGGGCTTTATGACTCAATTTTGTGTTATTAACCCCACTCCTTCTATAAAATGCCTCAAATTTTGCCATTTCCTAGCAGGGGGCTGGGCTACGCAATAGCGTCACCACACCCCATTCTACCCCCTGTCACATGACCTCTCGTCCATGAACTTCCGGAGGAGAGTTTTTTAAAGGACGGCAAGTATGTGCTACCTTGGATGACAATAGGAGCACTTGGGCAGAGTGGACAGATAAGGGAAAGTTGAAGGGTCATAATGAAGACATAAGCGAGAGGTGAAGAAACACATGATTGTTGGTGGACAGGATGGCCTTCAATTATTTAATGGCCCCCAGCTTTTCATTTAAAATGTTTATACCTGCACTTCTAAATTCCCACTTTGACTTGTGTGTGTGTGTGTGTGTGTGTATATTCTACTTACTGCTCTTCTCTTATGGCTTATGAGACTGGAGTAGAGGAGGGCAACAGGGTATAGTACTGATAGTGCTGTGTGAATAATACTGAAGTGCCTGGATCAAATATAAATGTATACATTATATACATTCTTCTCTCTGTCTCTGTATATATACACACACACACACACACACACACATACTTCTGGGTAGCATATTAATAGCGACAACATATAAACATATGCCAGGTACTGGTAATCCCATAATAATGTGTATATATTGAAACAAAACTCACAAATTGTCTAAGCTAGGCATTAGATCAAATCTTAAACTACATGCTAATATTCCCATGATAACAATAACCTTCCAAAGATTTATATCTTCTAGGTGTCACGATCTGCCTGCAGCATACTGCTTTGCCTGGCAGCTCCTGCCTCCTGGACTATCAGACTTTATCATTGTGTTCATTTTATGTGTTAGCAGCAGTACATCTGATCACCAGAGGTGCTGCTATTGTGCCTGTTGTGCTCCTAGTTCCTTAGGAGTTATTTCTGCTTCACTCATTATCTCATGCACCTGGGTGTGTTCCATTTATACCTGTCTCTCCCAGCATTCAGGGCTGGTTATTGTTGTCCCATCCTGTTGTTCCTTTCCTCAGCTGTGCTTTTGGTTTTATGCTGCCTGGATCTCTCCATATTACCACTTACCTTCATCAGCCTTCTACCCGGTATTTATTCCTGCATATTCCTGTATATTCAATATTCAGCAATAAACTTTGTGTGTTTCTACCTCATTCCTGGCTCCTGAGCTGCACTTGTATTTGAACCGTGACACTAGGGATTTCTTAATGTAACCCCAAATAATCACTTAAATATGCTCATAAGAAATAGTTCAGTTGCAAATTTTAATTAAGACTTGCAGACGTCACAGTGTTCAACTTATGTATCCAGAAGGACTCCAGCCTCAGTAACAAATTTTCACTTTCACCACTCTAAAGGGTACTGGTACATAGTCATTATAACATGAAATATCCACATGATGATGTACACTACATAGCTGCTGCTACAGGTAAGTGACAATTGTATGTTGTACTTCTTTCTAGAATGTGGATGGTTAAACATATTCCCTATTTTCAATTATCTGCATGTGATGCACTTAGAGCAATGAAAACAACCTTTCCCAACTTAGATTAATGAGCTCTTCTGTTTTCATATTAGTGATGGCAGTATGCATTACAAGCTCCTTGATATTGCAACCTTTCATAGCAAGCAATGATAGACATATTTTTTTAGAACTGTTAATTCTGGGTCATAAATGTTCTAAATGTATGGGCGGGGCATTGTGAGCCCAGAGGGGGGCAGGTCACGCTGATGCCAGATTTAGCACCGGCCAATCGTAAAGGATTTGTCCTGGGACCAGTGGTTAGTGCCGAATGGTTATGCGCTGGTATTTTGATGTAGGTTGGGCCGCATCACGATTTTGCCTTCTCCACCACCTATTTAAATTCAAATATAAATTGAATAAATTGTGACCTAAATTTTGCCAAATGTAATAGTTGTCTGGTGTCATTATTTTAAGTGTTAAGTTTTATGGTTAAAGTTTAGGAGGGGTTATAGTAACAGCAGTAAGACCTCTGCAGTCTGCAGTTTATTCCAATAGTTGCAGAAAAAATTTCACTTGTGGACCCTCATAAACAAATTTTCCCTCTAATAGGTACTTCACTGTTGCTAGATCTTGCTAGTCTGTACTTGACTGTATCCTGTATAATGATGGATCCTGCCTTTCTCAAACCCTTGAGTTCCTTTATTTCGGTACTAGCTAAATTAGACTGAGAGCTAAAATTGCTCCTTTAGTTTTGTTGGCAGAGTTTAAATAGACAAATAAAGCTCTTAATGGAAGGGTTGCTGGAGGGGGATCAAAAATAGATTTGTTCTTAATCTTAGGGCCTCGTTTAAATTCTGAATCCCAGACTCATCAGAATCTGAATTTTCGTCAAAATATGGACTTTTAATCAGCGATTTACTCTTATGATGTCAATCTTACAGCCCAAACCATCATGTGCATAGGCGAGAATGAAGGATAAGCTTCGATTTAATATTGGACACTCAGCCTCTGAAAGTATATGGGAGGATAAATTAAAAATGAAATCCTCCTTGTGGCAGGGGTTCCCTTTGTGTTTCCCTTTTCCATTGTCCACCCCTTCTAGTAAGTTTAGCTGTGATGCCCCATGTTTGGGCCCTTGTAGTATTTAGTAAGAGACCCATAAAGGGGTCTCTTATTAGATAATAGGATACATTTATCTCCAGTGGCCCCGTCACAGTTGCTGAGGGATGAAGAATATTGGGTGCTAGAGTAATTAAAATCACAAAAGGATCCAACAACAACCTCAGTAAAATGAATGCATGCACAGCAGCTCTGTTTCGGCAGCGCTGTCCTATACAGCAGCCACGGCGCTGTCAAAGAAGCGTCCGCGGCGGTGCTGTATTCAATACAGCACTGCCGCGGACGCTTGTTTGACAGCGCCGCGGCTGCTGTATAGGACAGTGCCGCTATGGTGGTCACTTAGTTAGCACAGGGGGGGGGTTTCTGGAGACTCTCAAACCCCCCCTGCGTGCGCCACTGGAATGAGCAGAATATACATTTCATAGCTATTTCCATGTATGATATTTGATGTTTTTGTAAATGCTAATTTAATGGAATAGTCCTGGGTGGGTAAAAGTTGGCAAACACATATCATAAAAATATTTTTATAATACTACACTATTTTGCTTTTTTGTTAATTTTCCGAGCAGAGCAAAATACATGAAAACCATTTCTTTACTTGCATAAAGATTGGTCAGTGTGTAAGTTTATTCTGCATGTGCATGTTTATATTATGTCACTTTTATTTTTGTTTCCGTTTTCTTTCTTTTGCACTTGGTGTAAACACTATTCACCAGAAGGTGGTTGTACAATTTGAAAGTGTGAACTGATTTTTTTTTTCTTGTTTTGTTATTGTTGTGAATTAAAATTGTTTTGTTTTAGTTTGAGTAACATCTGTATTTCACTGAGATGAATAAAAGCAAGGTAATGAACAGACTGATTTCTTATCATTACAACCTTTGAAAGAAGGATCTGTAATAGCCTGGAACTGTGGTATCACTTAATTAACATTGTCGATTCCCTATGGATTTAAGCCTTTCATAAAAAGGTAAACAAGGTGTTTACACAGTGGCATAGTGGTTAGCACTTCTGTCTCACAGCACTGGGGTCATCATGAGTTCGATTCAAGACCATGGCCTTATCTGTGTGGAGTTTGTATGTTCTCCCTGTATTTGCGTGGGTTTCCCGCGAGTGGTCCGGTTTCCTCCCACACTCCAAAAACATACTGGTAGGTTAATTGGCTGCTATCTCTCTGTCTGTGTGTGTATGTTAGGAAATTTAGACTGTAAGCTCCAATGGGGCAGGGACTGATGTGAATGAGTTCTCTGTACAGCGCTGTGGAATCAGTGGCGCTATATAAATGGTGATGACGATGATGATGATTGTCGGTACAGTGTGACATAATACACATGTGCAAAATGGTCTCGGGCCTGAAATACAATTGAGAACTACGACTCCCAACATGCTTTGAGGGAGGAAGGAGACTGCATGATCCATGACAATTAGTGGGTATGCAGAGCTTGGTTGTAGTCAGTTGACAGTTGAGCATAGTTGCCTCCCGCATAGTACCCACGGAGACGAGATCTCCAAAGTTGGTAAGTATGCAGTTAATAGTAGGGAGTTGGAGCAGTGAGAGGGAACAGAGGAGTGTGATAGAGACAGTGAACGGCTGACAAGCAGATGTAACAAGTGCAGGACATAAAAGACAAGTCCAAACAGTGTGAGAAGCAGTGTGACAGTCGAGAGATAAATATTAAATCAGAAGGGGATTCAGGTATACAAAAAACAATTTAAGCACCAGAGATCTGTGAGGAGAGTAACAGGAGCAGATATCGTTATTATCTAAATACATCAGTGGTGACAGCTAAGTATACAGACATCAGACTGCTGTATTACTGCAAGTGAGAGTTATTGTCAAGTGTATATATGTTTAAAGGCTATAGATAAATACCAATTCTACCACTGAAAGAGTATAGATGTGAAGGACTTAATTGCTCATGTACCACAGACACTAAATTGGAGGATTATTACAGTGACATTACGGTATACAAACTAGTTAATATTTATTGAATTTTATTAAGATTATTAAGTGCTGGATGAAGGAACTGTTTATAATTAATTCAGTGCTTAACTGTGATACATCTGTGTGTGGTCCCACTCATTAACTGAGAACTGGAGAGAATGAAATGGAGATATTTGGTCAGAAAGACATAAGAAAGTGGTGTTATCCAAAATGTAAATACATTTGTATAAAAGTGGTTCCAATTCAGAGAAATAATACTTAAATTAGCTGGGGGACGAAAATCAATTTCATTAGTTTTTCATTTGTATTATCGTGGAACTCCAGTTTCTCCTCTGAAAGACAGGGGGCCTGATTCATTAAGGATCTTAACTTGAGAAACTTCTTATTTCAGTCTCCTGGATAAAACCATATTACAATACAAGGGGTGCAAAGTAGGATTTTGTTTTGCACATAAGTTAAATACTGTCTGTTTTTTCATGTGGCACACAAATACTTGATAGCTTATTTGTACACTGAAATTAAAGTTGATATTTGTGTGCTACATGAAAAACAGTCAGTATTTAACTTATGTGCAAAACAAAATCCTACTTTGCACCCCTTGCATTGTAACATGGTTTTGTCCAGGAGACTGAAATAAGAAGTTTCTCAAGTTAAGATCCTTAATGAATCAGACCCCGTATTCAGTCTGTGTATGGAAACCCTCTATTATTAACTTATATACTGGATAAATCCACTACTGCAACGCTTAAATCCATTTCATCCTGAAGTGCACCAACAAATGTAATGTTCTGAAACTGTTTGTTTGCACTTATTTGAACAAGGGAATATTGCACGAAATCAGAGTGTGCAAAAAATGATGTTATAGTTACTATAAATATAGAAAAATATTAGCTATATAAATAATTAATAAAGTTTTAGGGGTATATTTACTAAACAGAGGGTTTGAAAAATGATGATATTGAATATAGCAACCAATCAGATTTTAGTTATCATTTATTTAGTACATTCTACAAAATGACAGCTAGTTTTTGATTGGTTGCTATAGGCAACATCTCCACTTTTTCAAACCCGCAGTTTACTAAATATACCCCTTACCATCAATTCAGTCCTATAAATTTAGGTAAATGTTGCCACTGTTAAATGTCTCTTAGTAATATTATAGTCATAACAACTAAACAAGTTACAATTGTTGGTATTTAAAATATTTAATTAGTTGGTAAATAATATTGTAAATAAACTGTTATAAGGACCTTAGTTTAAAATAATTTATTGAATAAAACTGGTTATTGGATTGTCCAAAACTCCCCTTTTCTTCTGGCATCATATTGTTTGTCTGTGTATCTGGCGGCATCTCTGTCGTGGGGAGTGGTGCAACAGAGTCCAGTGATAAGAAGATGGTAGTAAAGTCAACAGACACAGGCCTCTGTGGCGAACCCCAAGGTAATCCACATACAGGGCCGGTGCTAAGGTCCACGGCGCCCTAGGCATTTTTAAAAAAGCGGCACCACCCCCTGCAAAAATCGCCGCCCCCCCGCAAAAATCGCCTCCCTCCTCCCTCCTCTCCTTACCTTGTCTCACCGCCGCCTCTCTGCTCCGTCTCCTCCCCTCCACTCACTGACACTAGTAAGTGGAGGGGAGGAGACGGAGTAGAGAGGCGGCGGTGGTGACAAAATAGCCTCTCTCTCCCCCCCCCCCCCCCCCCCCCCCTCCCCGTCCATCTGAATGCTGTGCGGCGGCCGTGACAGGTATGGTCAGCGGTTGCCGCACAGTTTAAAGTATTTTAGAATTCTGTGGCGCCCTCCAGAGCCCAGCGCCCTAGGCAAGTGCCTAACCTTGCCTAATGGGAGCGCCGGGCCTGTCCACATATACATCAAATTATCACAGAATATCTCTCGCAACACCTGTGAGCCTCAAATACCAACTTGGGGTTTATAATCCCCACCGGGTGATGCAGATCTACAATACAAGATTCCCTCCTGAACATATAACTTTTTATTGGACCCTAGCACCATTGGCTTTTCCCCATTTGTTTTATTGTACATTATTATCTGGGATTTGTTAGTGTGACCCATTGTTTATAAGCGTGCTGTGGGTCTAGTCATTTATCTATAATAACGTATCAGCAGGTATTTTAAACAAATGTTACAGGCTACAACAATAAAACTATAAAGTTTGACATGAAAGTAGGTAGGAGATGGGGGCCGCAAGTGAAGGCTTGGAAGGCCACATTCCAATCACTTTAGGGAAACAGGCAGTTGATTGGCCAGATGTTGCACACATTGTCAATTACAACCAACAGGGCACTTACATTCTTTGCCCAGTATATCCTGCTTTTAACAGATTCATGCTGGGAAACTAAAATTACATGAATCTGCAAAACTGAAAGGAGCAGGAGGGAGGGTGAAAATTCTTTACTGGGTGAAATTCAGTTGTGTGTGCAGCGATGCCTGTCTACTGTAAGAAGCTACATTGACACTAATGATAAGTAGGCTAATCTGTAACCTTCACTTTACTCTCACTTCACTTTACTCTTACTAAATAAGCAGGGGTTGCTGATATAGGTGAGGACTGCAGATAAAGTGCTGTACCTACATCGCCAGCGGGGACAGTACCTTTAGGGTATTTATATCACACTACTGTAATACAGTGTGGATATCCGTAGACATGGCCTAGATGACTGTTCTCCCATCATTCTGTTGCCTCACTTGCCCCACCTTGTCACGGCTCTGTAAGAAGCTTTTGTGATCTTGTGAACATGGGAAGCACATACTACAAAAAAAACATATTAGGGAAATGTGTTATCATCCTTAGCTTGCACAACATAATTGGGAATCAAGATTCCCTGGATTAAAAGAAAGATGATGATGGCAATGTTAAAAAATGTAACTCAATTCCCACTGTACTCGAACGCTCCTCATGAGACTCATAACAACTGAAATTATTTGTTTATTAAAATATTCCAGTCCTGTGTGGGAACTTCCTGTTCAAATGTACCAAAATAGAAATAACGGATTGATTCTATTCCACTTCATGCACTCATTGCACAGTTATGCGCACATGTAACTGCTTGAAGGACAGTGCTCTTACTTGCATGCTTAGGAGCATTACAAATTCCATCGTAGCACCAAGGTAATTTACATTTTACAAGTCCTTTTTGAGAGGCTTATTTAAAGTTTTTTACCCCCACATTGCTGCCACACCAGTGAGTGGAACATAAATCTAAACAGTCCTGGCAGTTGGGACAAATTGGAACAATCCTGCCTAAATAAGGACTTTGGGAGGTATATTTTTCTCATTGCATCATTAAATGTTTGTATTGTTAAAGCCATTTGGCTACATTAGAAAAATTTAAACCATACCAAAAATGCTCTTATTACTCTAGAAATAAACAGTGTGCATCTACTCAAAATAATTACACATAATAACAAATGTATAGATCTGGCGGTGAGCTGCAACATAAGTGGGTACACGGTGAGCAGTGAACTCGGGCCCATGAGTCAGAGGGGCTCTGCTCTGGCACCTTGGCTTATGGGCCCACTCTGTACCCACAGATGCACCAGCCTGGGGGGGCAAGAGGGCCCAGAACTCTGGTCTTGCTGGTCAGGCCATAAGGAGCTTGCCCTGGCATTTTGCTCCTCCTTTATAACCGACTCATCCCCAGGCAGCAGCCACCATATTAAATGTACTCTCACTTACAGCCCCTTGTTCTGATTAGCTTAGTTCTCTGTCTGTCAGTCTGGACACACTGCTCTAGGCTGACAGACACAGTGCACAAATAGTCAGTGCAGGGGGCTGATCCGCTCACCCTCCCAATGATCCAGCAGGCTCCCCTCCTGTTCTTCTCTTCCGTTTTGCTGCTCTTCCTTTCTTTCCACCCTGTTCCTCCCCTTCCATCTCATCCACCTCTGACCTTACCCTCCTGTTTCTCACTTTATTTACGTTCACTTTCCTCCTCTTTGCTTTTGTTCTTACAGATAGTTGTCACAAAACAATCTCTGCATATCAGGTAAGTGTAGTGTTGGGTATTAATGAAGCGTGTGTTGAATATTAATGTAATGTATGTGATGGTATATTTATTGTAGTGTGTTTGTGTTGGGGGTATTAATGCAATATAGTGGTGGCTACTAAAGTTAGTAGAGCTATTAATGATGCTGGATGGTTCTCTTTATATAATGTGAGAGCTAGTCATTTAATGTATTAGCAGATGGGGGCTTTCTTTATTATAAGTCGGGCCTATTAATGAAATATGGGATTTATGGAGACTATTTATATATTTTAGGGTCTAATAATGCAATGTGGGATCTCTGCATTAAATGTGAGGGTTAATAATTGAATTCCATGGGTAGTGGGGGCAGTGGTCGGGGACAATTTAATAATTTAATTTTGGTGCTGGTTTAGAGAGGGGAGGCATTGAGTGTTCAGCTTTCCAGTATGTGTATAGTACCTTTTTCTAAACAGAGCCCTGACATTCCAGGAACAAGACAAGCATCAACAGAGCTTAAAACACTAACAGCAGCAGAAGGTAGAAAAAGCTGCAACAACAGGTATGAGAGCAGCTCAAGCTGCCACCTGTCCTAATTCTGATGGGGCAGACTATTTTTTGGAACCATTCTGAAAACTAATGACTTTGTCCTTACTTCTGGGACAGTTGAGAGGTATGTCAATGTTGAAGTGCTAAGTAGGGAGCTCTTACACTGTTTTGGTGTCCGGTGGAGGAGGGGTCAGAGTGCTGCACTGCACTACACATCTCACACTGCTCCATGATGTGAGCTTTTTTGTCAGCCAGAAAAGTAGTTCTAAAACACTGCGGAGTATTGCACACCCAAATCAATTGCAATGCAAAATAATGTATTAGATAGATATTGCTGACAAAGATGACTGTGCATGTCTGTGCAGATCGCTGGTGACATTATCATTGGAGTCACCAGAATTGTGGCCATACAAGTGTATTTTGAGTTGTATGTATCTTACAATTAGAGATGGGCGGACTCGGTTCCCCAAGATCCGAATCCTACCGAATTTAGCCTATCCGAGTACCGAGCCGAGCAGGCTCGTTATTCTCCTGCCCATTTGGAATCGAAATTGAGGCAAAACGTCATCATGACGTATTCGTATTTCGGAGCTCGGTTCTCGCGAGATTTGAAAAGCATAAATACCAGCCTCCACAGCAATCCATCGCCATTTGACAGAGGGAGAGAGCAGGGTTAGGTCACAGGCTATATTAGCGCAGGGACAGAGCAAGTAGTGTACACATAACTGTTTCTATCCTAATAATTACAATATTAATAGCATTTGCAATTATTAGAGCAGTAATAGAGGAAGATAGAGGAGGTTTTTTTTTCTTTTGTGGGCACTCCAAGTGCTTTTGGGGTGTCTCATATTCTGCAGTGTTTTACGCTAAATTGTTCTGGCTGTCACAAAAAAATCATCTTTGTCAGCAATATATATCTAATACATTATTTTGCACTACAATTGATTTGGGGTGTGCAATACTCCGCAGTGTTTTAGAACTACTTTCTGGCTGTCAAAAAAAGTCATCTTTGTCAGCAATATCTATCTAATACATTATTTTGCACTACAATTGATTTGGGGTGTGCAATACTCCGCAGTGTTTTATAACTACTTTTCTGGCTGTCCAAAAAAGTCATCTTTGTCAGCAATATCTATCTAATACATTATTTTGCACTACAAGTGATTTGGGCTCATTAAAATGGATTCAAAGCAGTCCACATATAAGCAGAATCCGCAACCAGGTTCTGTCACCAGTCTTGATGGTAGTGTTCCCAGTACGTCATCTGGGAAAAGCGATGTAAAAGTACATAGTCTTTTTAAATCTGGGAAAAAAACACACACCCAAAAAAAGTTTACCATGTTGAAGCGAAAAAGAAGTGTAACTGAGGACAAGTTAACTGCCGATAAAAACAAAATTGCCAACATGCCATTCTACACACACAGTGGCAAAGAAAGAATGAGGCCTTCGCCTTTCTCTATTAGTGGCAGATCCATAAATGTTACAGAGCCTTCTTCTTGTACGGTCACTCGTGACCAAGGAAGACCAAGTAATTTGCAGTCTAAAAGTGGTGCACAACTACTGTCACACGTCAAAGCCGAGCTGCAAGAAAACAGTAAGGTATTAGAGGATAATGTATGCTCTGAATCAAAAATGACACCAATCCCTGTGGAGAGTCCATCCAACAGTGGTATGTGTAATTGTGACCATTCTGATAGTGTATCCATAAAGAAGGGCACTTTCAGCATTTCTGATGATGTGTGCCTGAACAGCCCGAGTGTAGCCGGTGATACACCAAGTGAGGATGACACTTTGGAATTAGAAGAGGATGAGGGGGAGATTTGTGTAGGCGACGAGGGCGCTAATGATGATGTTGATGATTATGATGCAGACAGATACCAAATTGTCTTTCTCAATTTCTATTTATATTCTAGATTATATATTGGCTGAATAGTTTTCTATTTTACTCCTAGTGGAGAGGGGATCTGATGCAGACAGATACCAAACTACCTTGGTCCATTTATTTTTTATATTGTTCAGTCTATCCAGGCTGCTTTTTTTTCTATTCAACTACAAGTGGAGGGCAGGGGGGTCACAGACAGCCACCAAACTACCTTGGTCCATTTATTTTTTATATTGTTCAGTCTATCCAGGCTGCTTTTTTTTCTATTCAACTACAAGTGGAGGGCAGAGGGGTCACAGACAGCCACCAAACTACCTTGGTCCATTTATTTTTTATATTGTTCAGTCTATCCAGGCTGCTTTTTTCTATTCAACTACAAGTGGAGGGCAGGGAGGGGGGTCATAGACAGCCACCAAACTACCTTGGTCCATTTATTTTTTATATTGTTCAGTCTATCCAGGCTGCTTTTTTTCTATTCAACTACAAGTGGAGGGCAAGATAATTGGAGCTGTGATATCTCTAAACATATAGCTCAGTACATCCCTATTGCAACGGGATTAATATCCCTTCGGTAATTAAATTAGTAGTATTTCATAGCATATTATAGTAGCGTGAGGTATATAGACAGCACAGCGAGGCAAACGCCGACGCGCGTTTCGCTACTCGCTTTAATTTAGGCAAAGCGAGTAGCGAAAATTATCTAAGGGGTATTAATCCCGTTATAATAGGGATGTATTGGGCTGAGAATCCTATTAGCCAGGGTATTATTATCAAAGGGATTTAGATCATACTATCCTGTTACGCTGATTATATATCCAATAATACTTGGTACAGATTAAAAGAGGAATCCAGATTCACCCAGGCTATAGTGTTTTTGAGAATGCAGTACAAACCTATGATAACAGTCTGTAGCAGTTTCTATAAGTGAGTGACACTAGATCAATGTGAATAATAAACAAGTTAACGATAATCTACTAGTCAATGCACTAAATAATTTATTTTTATTTCATGGATTAATCTCCTGCAATAGACATATAATTATGTTATCATTGTTAATGTGTATGAAAATTACTGGAGAATAAATCTTGATACATGTAACAACACATTACAAATAATGGCAAGAGTGATGAATATAAACCTTGCCAATAAGTAATTCAACTTCATACACTGACATATTCGGTTAATTGTGGCATCTATATAACGTGAGAATTGTTAATTAATGGAATATATCCTCTTATAAAAGACAACACAACAAGGCTTGGCATATTTTGCCAGTTTATTAACATCTTTATTTTAAAATCTTTAATTTTCATTACTTTTCTCCTTTTATATTTCGCTGCCTACTATATTTAGGCTTATTTCAGGAACACTATTTTAAAATACATTAATAAAAGGTATATTTTAATAAAATGACTATTACAGAGTGCCCTTGTTAAGCATGTTTCCCTCTATCACATGTGTCCTCAAATTTAACTATAAGTGTAGGGTGTAATATACACCCAAAGACGATGGCTGCATTGCCAATATGCATAGATGGAGAGCAAGACAATATGGTTTGTATGTAGAATTAATGAAGGCCTACCAGGAACTAAACTGTTTTTTGGATAATTTATTAGCTTTACAATTACATTACTTATCCAAGAAACAAGTGGAGCACTAAATTTGGTTATTTTATGCACAAAAACATTGATTTTTTAATAAAATGGCAAAACAAAACCAAACAAAACCAAAGCGCGCAATGGCAGTTTGGCAAAAACAAAACCAAAACACGACGGTAATCCAGATCCAAAGCCAAAAACAAAACCAAAGCACGGGGGTCAGTGAGCATCTCTACTTACGATACAAGTAACTCAAAAAAGTGTATAGATGCAGCTGCATCAAGATATACTCAGAGGAAAAAGACAGCAGTAATCATTATTAGCTTGAGTTCAAGCAGCTTATGCCTCCTTTATGGTTCTGGGACATACGTTTAGAGAGTAAGAGTGGGTATCTGAAAGTTAGTTTGGACTTGTCTCAAGGACAACAGATTCTGGTTCTCAAACAAGTCATGTAATTTAGTGATCTACAGCAGGTATAATATTCCTTCATGTCCACTGTCTCCTGGTCTTCATTTCTCTCGATGAGAAACATATTTCTGAGGTTAGTTCAAATTTTATGGTTAACACTTTTGTATGGCCCAAACGGTAAGGGGGCTGTCTTTATCCAACAGGAGGGAGGAGACATATGGGGTAGGGGGCTTGGGTTGGTTTCCCCAGTTTTTGAATCCTTCATGGTAGAGGATTGTTTGTCCTCCACTGGGCGTACATGGGTCGTCTGAAACATAAGGGAGATATTTAAAGATCTGCAGTCATGTCTCTGCTATATGCCAGGTTCTAGAATAGTTCTGCTGTACTAATTCATAGATGGTAGGCAGGAGCCCTTAGTTATCTCTTAGAGGCTTATATAGGTGTGAGGCTCATTTAAAATCAGTCTGTTACACCATACTAAGGAAGAGAGCCCCTGTTGTAAAGTGCACAAACAAATGATGCCAAAGCTAATGGCTTCAGTTGTATAATTGCAGGAAGGGATAACTATATTCAATTTTATGATGCTTTACCCTCTTTTTCAAATCCAGCCATTTTGGTTTGTTTCAAAAAACATGGTTGATTAGACCATTTTCCATTTGTGGTACACATAAGTAGTAAAACCAGTTTTAGGATGAAAAAGCCGCTGACATTTACATATCAAATGCGGTGAGACTCCTCAGAAAATGAAGCACGTGGTTTGGCCAAAGGAACTGTGGTTTGGTCCCTAAGTGTCTGTGCCATCTTTAAACAGACTACTGCACCGGGAGTTTTAATACCCAGAGCCGGAGGTGTTAAATCACTGATGCAGGGCGCGGCATGTACTAGCCTCTCCTCTAGGTGATGTGGTTAGGTGGTTTGAACAGTTGGAAAGCACTTGGTGACTCCAATGGCGGAGATCAGTATTTACTGAATACATTATATAACATGGCTACCAATACTGCGTGGTAGAAGTTCCTTATTCTGTACATGTCTCATACACTTATACAACATACTCAGCAAGATATTTTTTATAACAAATGCTCTTTGCATGCTCACAGCTAGTTTATAACAGTGGAGCATACTGGCCACTCTTCCGGAATGTCTGGGAGACTCAGGAATTTAAGCCGTTGTCCCAGACTCACGGCAGAATAGGCTACCCACTTGGATCTTCCTGCAAAGTGGGCAGGGTTCTGATGATGTGACATCGCTGTGGATCACGTCAACATGACGCCGCCATGTGATGACACAAATTATGGCATTGTCCAGCAGGATGCCTGACTGTGATGATGTTACTCAACGCATGTCCCCTACTCTTACCCATTGGACCTATAAAAGTATGCAAGTATGCAGTGAAGGTCAGTGCAAAATCAGCTATGGTCCTGCCTTATACCTCACTTTATTCTTTGAATTCTGGCCACAGCGTTTGCACAGGATCAGAAGTTTGCAAATGTCGAGGGGAGGAGTTGGGTCAAGTGAGGGCATTCGTTGTCAAGTACACCAGTCTGTTTAGTTTTGCAAAACAGTGCAAAGACAAGATTTCCATTTGATGAACAAAATGATTGAAATTACATAAAGGGGCGGAGAAGGTACATTTTTAGGAGTGTGCCTTGCTGTACAGAACAACACAAAATAACTTAAATTTTGCAGCAGATCAGAGCTGAGCTTAGGGTCTTGTCCTAAACTTTTAATGGAGCCCTTTTGCACATTCATCTTGCCCTTCAGCAGAGAAGCACATTTTTAAGCACACAACGAGCAATGTAATACAATACTTACCACACAAAAATGAACAAATGTAACATTGGAATAAGAAAATGATAGGCATGTGAGCCTGCCAGTCATGGACATGGGTATCCACAGGAAATTTCTCACTGTGGGGCAAAAAGGCATAAAATAAAGTGTTGCTGTGAAACCTAACTGGCTGGTTGCGTGCTTAGCTCTGTAGAATTGCAGTTGTAGTGTCATGGCCAAAAGTTTTGAGAATGAAACAAATATTATTTTTCAGAAAGTCTGCTACCTCTGTTTTTATTAAGGTAATTTGCATATACGCCACAATGTCATGAAGAGTGATGAGATGAATTTCAATTAATTTAAAAGTCTCTCTTTACCATGACAATGAACTCTATCCAAAAACACATTTCCACTGCATTTCAGCCCTGCCACAAAAGGACTAGCTGACATTAGGTCAGTGATTGTCTCATTAACACAGGTGAGAGTGTTGACAATGACAAGGCTGGAGATCGCTCTGTCATTCTGATTGAGTTATAATAACAGACTGGAAGCTTTAAAAGAAGGGTGGTGCTTCAAATCATTGTTGTTCCTCTGTTATCTGTAAGGTATCTCCTCATGGTTATCTGTAAGGAAACACATGCAGTCATCATTGCTTTGCACAAAAAGGGCTGCACAGGCAAGGATATTGCTGCTAGTAAGAGTGCACCTAAATCAACCATTTATCAGATCATCAAGAACTTCAAGAAGAGAGGTTCAATAGTTGTGAAGAAGGCTTCACAGCGCACAAGAACGCCCAGCAAGCGCCAGGACTGTCTCCTAAAGTTGACTCAGCTGCGGGATCAGGGAACCACCAATGCAGAGCTTGCTCAGGAATAGCAGCAGGCAGGTGTGAGTGCATCTGCACGAACAGTGAGGCAAAGACTTTTGGAGGATGGCCTGGTGTCAAGAATGCCAGCAAAGAAGCCACTTCTCTTCAGGAAAAACTTTAGAGACAGACTGATATTCTGCAAAAGGTATTGCTGAGGACTGGGGTAAAATCATTTTCTCTGATGAATCCCCTTTCAGATTGTTTGGGGCATCTGGAAAAACACTTTTCTGGAGTCCTGTGTCATGCCAACAGTACAGCTTCATGAAACCATTCATGTGTGGGGTTGCTTATCAGCCAAGGAAGTGGGCTCACTCACAATTTTGCCTAACAACACAGCCATAAGTAAAGAATGGAAACAAAACATCCGCCAAGAACAACTTCTCCCAACCATTCAAGAACAGTTTGGTGATGAACAATGCCTTTTCCAGCATGATGGAGTACCTTGCCATAAGGCAAAAGTGATAACTAAGTGACTCGGGGATCAAAACATCGAAATTTTGGGTCCATGACCAGGAAACTCCCCAGACTTTAATCCCATTGAGAAATTGTGGTCAATCCTCAAGAGGTGGGTGGACACAAACCCCCCACAAATGCTGACAAACTCCAAGCATTGATTAGGCAAGAATAGGCACTATGGCTCACGGCCACCAAGATGAGCTTTTAGAATGATAGTGTAGAGGTCGTCACCTTTAGCAGCCCCCTTTATGTGATCACAGGTACTTGGATGCACCCAGGTCTTAAGCTCAGTGTAGTAAAAGCTCATCTATGATGGCTGTATCACAGATGGAACCGGAGACGCTAGCCCAGGCTGGAGTGGGTGGTCAGTGGCAGGCTGAGGTCAGGGGTCTATAGCAGATAGACAAATCATTATCCAAGCAGAGGTCAGGGTCACAAGAGAAAAAGCGGGGTCCAGTATTCAAGCAAAAGGTCAGGGCAACAGGCAAACAGGCAAGGTCCACAGTACTGGCAAGGGTCACAACAGAAGGTCAGGTAATAACAGAAGAAGAACAGCAGGTCAGCAACAGCACAGACTGTGAATGCTAAAACTGGCAGACAGGCTCAGTCCTTCTTGCCTTTGTCAAAGTCGAACAATTGGATGAAAGTATATTAATTAATATTGCTTTACCGTGTGCCATGTCTCATGACGCAATTGCACAATAAATAATGCACGCATACGCTTACACATTCACTTATATATAGTTCATATTTATTAAGGTTCCAATCCACATTTATTTATTAGTAAAATGTATGAGATTGTTTATTATGCATATATAATACTGTAGTAAAGGTATTTATGGTTCAGGTGTTTTAAAAGGTAAAGAGTTTGGTCTCATATTAAAGCTTATTTCACCAGCATTAACCTGGTGCGGACAGAGTAGCGATCGTATCTAGCGATCGCAAGATACAAGCAATATGAGATTAATACTCAATAATACTTTTGTGTGGGTCAGTTTGAACTGGTCATTCAGAGTCACAACATGTGAACAATGGTTGGGGGAGATTGCTCCTTACCCTTTGTAAGGATCAAATGAACTGACCTATAACTTGCAAGGAACTGGAAAATCATTAATCCTGGACCAATGAAGACCTCACTAAGTGTTATCTGTACACTATATACAAGCATGCTGGCTTTTGTACTACCTCTCTTTGATTCTGGCAAC
This sequence comes from Mixophyes fleayi, assembly GCF_038048845.1. Taxonomy (NCBI): domain Eukaryota; kingdom Metazoa; phylum Chordata; class Amphibia; order Anura; family Limnodynastidae; genus Mixophyes; species Mixophyes fleayi. The sequence goes on from NC_134405.1 coordinate 234,625,684, forward strand.
GTGAGAGCATGGCTGCATTCATTGAACCTTGGTGAACCCTATAAGGAAGATGTAACGTATTCTGTGTTTTTATACTTTCCTGCTTTATTTTAAACATCTTTAATGTGTAACAATGGCTTGCTGTAAAATCTTGCTATATTTTACAATTAAATACATTGTGCGTTGCAACCGCACAATTCGCATTGGACAATGTTTTATTGGTAAGCGATAAAATGACTTTAATACCTTAAATACCCAGAGCAGCCAATAGCAGCTAGAGAGGCACAGCCTAAGCTAATCAGCCCCAGGAGGCTGATAATTACCCCCCGTGTGCATGCGTCCAGCTAACTCCCCGCTGGGACGCAGCTATTTGACGGTGTCCGGCCCTTGCCCTAGCAACGGTCGGACCAGAAGCTGAAAGTGATGTCCCAGTCGTCAAGGAGACAGCCGGGACACAGAAGGAGAGGACAGCGAGCCTTGGCATCTATGAGCACCGCCTCCACTTGTAATACCATCAGTCAGTATGTGGCCCACAAGCTGATTGACAGCATGCCAGGGTGAATTGCAGAGGTCTTCAAAAAGAAGGGTCAACACTGCAAATATTGACTCTTTGCATAAACTTAATATAATTGTCAATAAAAGCCTTTGACACTTATGAAATGCTTGTAATTATATTTCAGTATACCATAGCAACATCTGACAAAAAGGTCTAAAAACACTTAAGCAGTTAAGTTTGTGAAAACCAATATTTGTGTCTGTGACAGGATGGACCACCTATGCCACCCTGTCTGTTGTTTCTGGCAACCGACTGGGCTTACTTTGCCACTGTGCCCTTTCGTTATTCCGAATATGCCCCTCCTGTCGCAGTAGGAGGGGCTTCTACCACCACTGGACTCCTTAATGGCACCCAGAACTACGTTCCTTATGGGTAACTGTAGCTGCTAGTGTACTCCCGTGCTGGTACACTTAGGCTAGTACCCCTGACTACTTACTATGGAAAGGGTGCTGTAGATTGATCCCCCCTGGCCTATCACACTGGCCAGAGCTGCTGAGTAGCGGTCAGAGCGGTGGTACTAAGAGCTGGGTCCAAACTTCAGAACAGCCAGAGGATGGATTAGATTTAGGGTCTAATCTGTAGGCCACAGGATTACAGCAATATTGAAGAAGTTGTCAAGCAGAGTCTTGAAGCAGAGAATGATGTTTATTTCACTCAAGTGTCCTGACAAGGACAGTTCCACTGACTAAAGGTATCAGAGGTCAGGTCAGATGGAACATATGTATGATACATTTTAGTGTACAAGGGCTCTCTTTTTAAAAAGTTTTAGAAACAGCCTTGTGGCTATTTTTAGAATCAGGGTGCAATTTGTGTGCCCAAACATGGATTTACATGCAATGCAAAGCTATCAATATTTACGCTTATCTGTGATATTCTAAAACCTTGCTGTGATTTCCTGATTCTTATTTTGAACACAGTGGACATCTGACAGCAAGTCTAATTACCCCTACCTTTCCCTTAAGGGGTAATGGACACTCACATCAAAAGGTCTAATTAACATGAGATTAGCATGAGTGATTTCTTCCAACAGTTGCAGAATACACATTTCCTGCAAAAAACATAAATAATGCATTTCCTCTACAAAGGTTAAGTTTCTTCCCTGGTCTCAGAAATAAGGATTTTCCTTACCAAAATATACACAATATAAAAAATAAGTGCATTTGCAATTATATAAATAAGCACCCTGCGCAATTTCCTTTAAATAAATTTATACCATAAGTTACTTATAAGGGATCCAGTCACAGTGTCATTCTCAAAACTTTTGTCCATGACTGTAGAATGTCTGCTGCTGTCTGCATTTACAACTACCTACAAGGTATTGTAAGAGTGGCCTGTATGAGATGTCAGTTTAGTAACAGGCTTCTGAAAAGATCACACTATAGAAGAGCTATTGAATCCTCTAATCCCTTACCACTCCAACCTCCATAGCAATGCTGTCTAAATCACTGCATGCTTGCACTACTCCCTTTGCACTGTTGTGTATTGCATAACAGAGTGAAGGGACAAATACCTGAAATAGTCCTGATTGCGCCGAACAGCTGAACAGTATTCTCAATTGGGACTGTCCTGACTGCTTCAGTTGGGAGTCATTAAATTTTTTAATAGGTTCTCACTTAGAGAGCTACATATAAAAAATCCTATAAGACATACTTACCCCCATTTTACTCTACACGTTCACGGTGAATCCCCCTGGATCCTACCTTTGACAGGCCTGAATCTCCCCCCTAATCCATTCTCCCCCAGACCATAATTACTAACAGAGGGCTGTGTGCCTCCAGTTCTTCGTCCTCACCCACCCAGCAGTGAGACCTGGGGCAAAAACAGATACAGTGGGACTGAAACAGAGAAAAGCTTGTGAATAAAAATAGAAATACTACATATTATGGAAGAAACCCAAACGGGGATCAAGTGATTAATCCTGCATATTATTTACATGGGGAAGGGGAGCTTTGGTTGAAATTGTATTGAAGCTTCAGTTCTTCTTTAATTATTTTTTAATAAATTATACAAATACTTGTTATACAGTTTTGTAATGTGCAGAATTCAACTGAGGCAAAATGTGGACAAATAACCTTTAAATTACATGTTATAAATTATTCTACATTGATAAAAAGAAATACTCATTGCAAAGGATGTAGGCTTTGCCTTTACTTTGGAAATTTTGAAAGGAAGAAAACAAACAGTCTGGGACCAGGACTAGACTACAACCATTACAATAAATATTTACAGCTAACCTTTAAATATTTACAATGGAATTAATGTGTTCATAACAGTGAGTCACTGGTCCACATGGAACATGTTCAATTGTCATTACACTTAACCCATCATTGGCAAAAACATATATACACAAAATACAGCTTAATTAAGAGCTACAGGGTTTCACATACCACAATTATAGTGGTCATTATAGTTATGCAAAATGTTTTAATTATACAGAACTATATAACAACATGTGAAGTTACTCTCACATGATCATATGTCAATGTCCCAAGTTAAAAAAACAACATCTTGATAATAAAATAGTGTGACAAATAATGCAGAGAGATATCCCCAACATCCTATGGGGACTATGTTAACTTGTGTTAACCTGCAGTAAATAGGTTAAGGCAGAAGAAATATCTGATTTCCCTTGCTTTAACCCCTTGATGATTAATATAAGACAAGTGCTGGAATAGCCTTTCTCAGGATTTTGGCTCATTTATTTTCAGAAATAGATCCCTTAATTTTTATATTGTTTATAACATGGCATCACTCTACCACACATTGCCTTTCAATACGGCAGTGACTCTCCAGGGTCATTTCTATGTTTTCCTTTTTCACTATCAGTTCCTAATGGATACAAATGTATCCCTTTCTTTCTTCTTTTTCTGTCCCAATAGATACCTCAAATTGACATTTATCCAGTTTTTCAAAGAAATTATTTTCACGCGTCTCCTTGGCGCATCTGTATAAGGTTTTATGCCCCTCTGAGATCAATTTTCGTGAAGATTGCTGCCCTTTATAACTGATCAAATAGTTCAGAAATGAGTGTGAGAGTATACCAGTTTGTAATAGTTATTTTATTCAATCCTCTGTAATCAACACAGGGTCTCAAACCTCCATCTACATTGGCCACAAAGCATAAGCCAGCCCCTAAAGGAGACTTGGATGGTCTAATAGAACCTTTGGCAAAAATTTCGGAAATGTAGTCCTCTACAGCTTTAAGTTCAGGGGAGGACATAGTAAACAACCGACCGTCAGGTAATTTAGCCCCTGGCATGAGGATGATGGCACAGTAGGGCTGGTGATAATGTTAATGGCAATATAGCATGTGATCCTTGTTAAGTGCGTATTGTCGCTAACCAATAACGATTGTCGAATCTCAATTTGTGTTTCCAACGCACAAAGATTTATTCTCTTAAAGTAGCAAAATATATTCAAGCGAAATAATAATAAGTACAGCCGTTACTTATCGCAGGCGCTCTGGATCCAGTGTACAGTCATTCAATCCTGAAGTCTGGGGACAAGATGTCTGAACACTAGATGAGAAGCTGCTGCTTATATGCACACAGGAATACAGTAAAACAATGAAGATGGTATAGCTTGCTTCTATTGGTCCAGGTTTCAGGAAGGTCCAAGGGGTTGTCAATCATTGGCTAGTTCATTCTAAAGAATCCAAAGGAGGGGGTCATCTCTCCAGGGGGTATGTTCTGCTCTTCCCGCCAAGATTCCTTAGTCTTAAGTAGTTCATAATTCCCTATCATTCATAACTTGTGTATGCACTCTGCGATTCCTTCGCAGAGTGAACCGAACAGTAGAATATGATAAGAGGTTTATTATGATACCACACATGATATGATTCCTTCAACCTGTTCCATATATTTCACTAATGTGCCTATAATTTATAATAGAAAACATAAATACTACTATATTTCGACATAAATGACTATGTGTTGCAACTACCATTAATGTGTACTATTTTACAAGTGTGCGTGTTTGTGCGATTGTATGTAAAAGACTAAATACTGTTGTGCCACGTGTTGCAGATGCGTACGCCCTTTCACGCCGTAGCGTGCCGTACGCATCTTTTCAGACAAAGACAACCAAGTTTGCTCGATTTTAATTGAAATGACTTTATCCAATTTGCTGACTTCGACATCCTCAACTACCATAACCTCTTCATGAGGTGTTCACCTATTGCAGCCCCATTTCCAAAGATATTGATGTGTTCCACAGTACTCGGTTGCCCCAGATCTTATGCACATAGTAGTAATAGCTATTGATCACAATATTGCCAGTGGTGTGGACAGGGGCGGGTTGGGAACTTAAAGTGGCCCTGAATTTTTTCTTTCTTGAAGTGGCCTTATGTGGGTGGGACCGAGTCAACTGGAGGTGGGGCCAACACAAAAGTAAGTGGGATTTTGAACTACTGGAATTTGGTTGTAGTAACATTTAGGAAAACCTGGATGTGATGACTTAAGACACAGGTGGTCATCTCTAAAGCAATGCAGAGAAAACTCTGCCAGTCCTGTGTTATAAAAATACATGAATCCTTTTGGATGATCTGCATCTGGTTTATTCCTCTGTGCTCAAACTTATTTAGTTGCCTACTAACATATCTTTCAAAAATTCCCTTCATAGAAACACATCTGACTTTGTTTAATAAGTTTAACTATTATGAAACTTGTTGGCACAATTGTATTTGATCAGTCTGCTAGAGCAGCATACGAGCACCTCACCCCACTGTTGCATCTTACACTGATGTCCTGAGATGCAAACTACTAGTCAAATCTCTTTATATATAATATATGAATATGTATACTGTGTGTTTAAAAAAATGGAATTAAAATAATCCTTATAATAAATAGTTATCCAGTACGATCACCACACAGGTGAAATTTTGCAGTCATCTGCATGGAAACACTTCTTTTGTAACAATTGTATATGAGCCCTAAATGTGAGCAATGATTGGGGGTGTTTGAATTAATACCAGTGCAGGGAGGGATGGCAGACAATGACATAAGTGAAGGGGAAAGCTATTCCAAGGGTTTGCTGGGTAGATAGTAAGTTGCAAAGGAGGAAGGATTAATGATGTTGTCAGTGAAATGGGGGCTGGCTATATGTTCTACAAAGTGATCTGAGAATGGGACCAGTGTAAGGTAGAAGACAGGCAATGGAATCAATGCAAGAAACACTAAAGTATCACCAGAGATGAAATAAGGCTCTGGGTGCCTGTGGCACTTAAGACAGACGGGTTATCATTTTAGATACATTTTAGATAAATACACAGGCATAACTGTGTGTACTACCGTTAGTTGCATGCAGCTCTGCCTTCACGAACATTACAGTGTGAAGTGGGACATACCACTCAACTGTCCTTGTAGTTGGACCAGATCCTCCCTAAGCAAGACAGTGACTCAAATTTGGGACTGCCCACCAGTTTAAGGACAATTGGCAGACTGTCCTGTTCTCTCCTACCTGTTTTTGTCATTTTCATCACCTGTGGCTGCTGGTTTCTTTAGATCAGTTGCTGCTTGTCTGGATCCTGGAATGTTGGAAGCCCCATTTGGGAAAAAAATGGGTAAATTAAATTTAGAAAAATGTAAACAACTCCAGCATTAAATCAATAGCACACACATTTAGGCCTCCCTCCAGACCCAACATTAAAATAATAGTACTCACATTTGATAAATAGATCTACAGTATTTCCCTCCAACCAGCCCTGACGAAAAAAAGTAATAGTATTCCTATTTAATAAATAAACCTATTTCCCTCCTCCAAACAGCCCCAGGAATAAATTAATAGCATTTACATTTAATATAACCATTTCCCATAACCATTCCCGGCATTAAATAATTTTCACATTCAATTAATAGCCCTCCTCCCCAAACTCAGTCCTTCATTTAATTAATAGCCCCAAGCCATCCCAGCATTAAATTAAAGGTCCTGTCCACCCCATCTTAATTTAATAGGGCCCAACAATAAATTAAATTGCTCCACCATCACCCCACAAATAAAATAGCACTCATTAAATATAAATAATTAGCACGCACCTAAACTCCCACCATTATTTTAGTAGCCTGCCTCCCACCGAAGTTCTATTAAGACAGCCCCCCACCCTTCCCTCATATCACACAATATATTAAGACCCCCCCATTCCCTCACACATTATAGCAACATATATCCCTCTTCCCTCACACATTATAGCAGGCCCCCCTCCCTATAGTTTGGTATAGGCAGCCCCGCTCTTCCTCCCTATAATTTTGTATGACAGCACTTACCCCTCCCTATAGTTTAGTATAAGCAGACCCCCTCCCCCCCCCCCTCCATTGCTGTCCACTGACCACCAAGGCTTTTAATCACTTAATGCCATGGAAAAAAAAGGGATATATACACAAGGCAGATTCCAGGTAGCCTCGTTAGGCCACTGGTCTACCGGGACACTTCCTGGTAAGGCCTATGCCCAATCCGCCCCTGGGTGTGGAGAGAACATGGAAGGAGGTAGTGAGAAACCATAATGGTATCAGAATAGTCGAAAACAAATGGCTTCAGGACAGACAGAGGTTAATGAAATACCATATAAATAGGTCTAGGTCAGGGCAGGAAGAGATAAGTGCAGATTAGAGATGCTCGGGCTCGGTTTTCTGAAAACCGAACCCACCCGAACTTAGGGGATCCGAGTAAGCTCGCGAGCTGGCTTGGTACTTTCGCACGTCCTCGGATCTGAATCGAGGCAAAACGTCATTGATGCATTGTAGGATCTTGCAGGTTTTGGATTCCATAAGTACCCCCAGATGATCCAGCGCCATTGCTCACACAGAAACAGGGGTAGCAGTGTTCTTGTCACTCTCCATTCTCCAGTGACATTGCTCAGTACCATTGCTCCCACAGAAACAGGGGTAGCAGTGTTCTTGTCACTCTTCAGTTTCCAGTGCCATTGCTCATACAGAAACAGGAGGGGAAGCAGTGTTCTTGTCACTCTCCATTCTCCAGTGACATTGCTCAGTGCCATTGCTCACACAGAAACAGGGGTAGCAGTGTTCTTGTCACTCTTCAGTCTCCAGTGCCATTGCTCATACGGAAACAGGAGGGGTAGCAGTGTTCTTGTCACTTGACAAAAATTGACTGGAAATTAATGTTATTGAGGTTAATAATAATGTAGGAACAAAAAAGAGCCAAAACATGTGCTTTTAGCAAAAAAATAGGGATTTTAGAAAAAAATAAGGATCCAAAACCAAAACACGCGACGGCGGTTTTGCCAAAACCAAAACACCAAGTTAATTCAGATCCAAAACACGGGGGTTAGTGAACATCTCTAGTGCAGATCCATTTAACAAGCCAAGGTCAGCAGTAGGAGAAAACAGCAAATTCCTAAACTATACTGGTCAAAAACAAGGAGACAGAATCAGGTCAGGATGCAATAGCACACTTGGTCAAGCAGGAACAATCACCAGCACTACTGTATATCAGAAAGGGGTTTATAAAGCCAGAGAAACCAATGTGAGAAACTGGTGATTAGCAGCACAAGTGCAGAAACATTAATTGTAAGTAACTAGGCAGCTGATACTGCTTAGTAACTGGCTAGATGCCAGCAAAAGCAGAGAGAGGATGATGGTTGCTAATTACACCGCCTGCTGCCACCCAGACAGGGAGCAGACGTCTGCTGCTGTTGCTAAGCAAATAGCCCAGTGTACTGAATTTCTTAAGAGTCTGCAACATGTTTGGAACTGGGCACTGAGACTCCTCAGTCATGTTGACTCCTCTCCTGCAGCCTCCAGGGACTGTTATGGCTAACGGCTATTGTCATGAGCTTGTAGAACAGGTGGTAGAGGTCTTCACCTATAGCAGTCGCCTTTCCTGTAGAACTTGTCACGTTCACAGGTACTCAGAAGCCCAGGTCTTAAACTCGTAGTACAAGCTTATGGATATAACCGTAGTACGGGCAAGGGGATGATGGCAGGAGATAAGCATAGTCAAGAACAGGCCGAGTTCACAGGGCAAAAGCAGGCAGCCAGGTGAGATCCAGGCAACGGGTAAGGGCCGGCAGAAAGACAGGTTATCCGAGTCACAGGCAAAGGTCAGGGTCACCAGCAATATATCATGGTCCAAGAAACAAGCCAGAGGTCATACACAGAAGGATATATCCAGAAGTACAGGAACAGAGTACAGGAGCAGGTCAGCAGTCAGGAAACTGAACACTATAACCCGCAGGGAGGCTCAGTCCTCCCTGCCTTAAGTACTTAGGGCAGCCAATTACAAATAGGAAGGCACAGCCTAAGATAATTAGCCCCAGGAAGTTGATAATAGATTTACCCCTACTACGCATGCGTCCATCTAATTCCCCTGCTGGGACGAGGGAAACTGACATTTCGGCATCCTGGCCATTGTCCTAGCAATGGTTGGGCCAGAAGCTGGAAGTGACGTCCCGGTCGTCAAGGAGATGGCCGGGATGCAGGGAGCAGAAGAGAGTGAGTCACGGTGACTATGGGCACAGCCACTGCTCGTAACAGCGAACAACAAGTGATCAGCAGCCATTTCCCCAAAGACTTCTCCTGGCTCTGCACTCAAAGGCCCTGAACCCGCCATCTCAGTGCCAACTCATGTTTCTGCCAGGGACTTTACGCTGGAGCAGGATCTTGAAGGCCTGGTGATTATGCTGATAGTCTGGCTCCCCACTGCTCTGTAACCCCAGGCTTTGAACTGGCTATTAGGTAGCATCCTTGGCTCTCAGCGGTATCTCGTGCTTCAAGTGTTCTTTGTTTGACCCCCAGGTGCTTGTCTCTCCTTTTGTGTCTCCTTATTTATTATATTATTATAAATAATAAATAAAAAAAGCTGATAAACTTGTGCCTGCCAGGCATCAGGGCTTCAACCTCGGATACTCCCCTCCTCTCATCGAGCCTAGAAAAAATTGGCTAAATGATGGACAAGATGGTTGAAACATAGGCTATCTTAATATTAAAGGTTCCAGAAAAAAAATGTTTATGTCCTAAAAGGCATGGAGGTGTGGAAGTGAAGCATTGAGGGAGATGAGGCATTGATACCTTAATCATTGTTATGAAGAATTTCAAACAGATTGTAATCATTTTGTTAATGTATTTTTGGTGAAAAATGGGTTGGCTGCTCATTTTTACTTAAATGAAAAGCTTGTAATATATATTTAGCAGTGATATTTTTCTATAATTGGCCATATAATTGTTTATTTGGTTTGGGAAGAACTGTTATGTGTACATCTGCTACTGTCTGACATTTATGCACTAAGGTTGTTAGATCACTGAAGCCATATTCATAATCCATATTTCCTTTCCCTACTCCATGGCAGCCCTTACAATGGGTTAATCCCTGATCAGCTAGAGTAGACAGGAAGAATTTTGTCCCACCTGGCCACTATATAAGGCAGCTCCTCCTCTTCCTCAGTGTCATTTCTTCCTGTCTCAGCAGTGTTAGGACAGGATAGTGTAGTGAGTGTTTGTTATTTTTGTTTGTTATGTTATTAGAGAGGGCTTACCTGAGGTTATGTCTTTTTCCTCTGGCTGGCTGTATGGCAGTTTCAGCTGGGCACGGGTGTTCTCTTTGATTTAATCTTACGAGACTCCCGGGGTTGTGCACAGGAAGTGCGCGCGCGCACGGAGGACGTGCGCTGACGCACTATACGTTGCCAGCAGCCTTGATTCTCTGGCAGACTCACCTGTGGATAGAATCAGGTGATAAATATGCTAAGACTCACTATGATGATGTCGAGAGCAGGCACCATATTAAGCAGTTGCAGCCCATTAGTAATAGAGGTTCAGTCTTTGCTTGGTGTTGGAAGCTGCAGGAGTTGGCAGCTATTGGAAAGTGCACTATGGACCAAGAACCCGCCCCAAAAAAGCTGAAGGACACCCCAAGGTAAGCCCTTAGTAATGGGTCTTTTTTATTCCTAAGGATAGGTTACTTAGTTTCTCTCTATGTGTTTACAGTACCTCTGTGGAGCTTGTGCAGCGAAAAAGGAAATGTAAAGTGAACATTCGTGTGTGTGCAGCCTGTGATGGCAGATTGCCGAAGGATTGTACTGACCCATTATGTGTATCATGCACCCCGGAAACTGTAAAGGACCCTCCCCACCCTGAACAATTCAAGCAGTTCTTTTCATGGATGGCTAAAGCGATGCAGGAGTTTCAGGTCCCAGAACAGAGAGCTACAAGGGCCAGGGTCCCTACAATAGAAGATATGGTTGAAATAATGTCAGGGCCGTCCTCCGAAACATTCAGCTCTACTCAGGAATGGGATTCGGACTCAGATAGTGAAGTTGAGGTGAAAGAGGAGCCCAGAATGTTTAATTTGGATACTGTAAATATGATACTGAAGCATATCAACAAATCATTAGGTTATTGAAGAGCCAGCAGTGCCAATCAAACCGCAAGATGCATTGTTTGCAGAGCACCGAGTAAAGTCTAGTGTTCCATACGCATAAAGTAGTTAAAGATTTGATTACTAAAGAATGTCAGGCTCTAGACAAAAGTAATCCTAACATGGGGAGGCTAAATCGCATGTACCCTTTTCAGGATGAAGATATGCTGAAATGGTGTTCAGTCCCTAAAAAGGATTCAGCTATAGCTGGCCTATCCTCAAGGACCACTCTCCCATGGGATGATGTGGGTCCATTAAAAGATGCCGTGGATAGGAAAATGGAAACTTCCTTCAGGAAATTACATATCTCCTCAGGCATAACCCTAAAATCTGGGGTAGCCATGGCTTCAGTAGACTATGGGCCAATACTCTATATACGGATATAGAGAATAAGTTAAATAGAGTGTATCTTTTCAAATCCCTAGATATTGTGCAAAAAAAGTATTGATTTCTTGTGTGAAGCTGCGTTGGATACGATTGTGTTTTCTTCCAGGAGCATGACTTTGGCTGTAGTAGCGAGAAGGGTGCTCTGGCTACGTCCGTGGGCATCAGATCACCAATTTAAAAGCCGTCTGATAACGCTTCCATATGAAGGCAGTTTTCTGTTTGGCAAAAAACTGGACAACCCAATGCAGAGGTTAGCAAGTGGCAAAGCTAATCGGTTACCACAGGACAGAAAGGCGAGATGTTTCTTTTCTTATTCTCCAAAACAGCAATTTAAGGAAGCCCGTACCTACAGGCCGGGGAGACAATCTTCTAGACAACAGAATAGTATGGCAAGACAGTCCTTTCGGCCCTTCAGACCAAGAAGGGGGAAGCAAGAACAGCAAAGACCCCAATGACTATTTAACAAATCAAGTCCCCACTAAATCCAGTGGGTGGAAGGATGTCACGCTTTTCAAAAGTTTGGATTCAGACCACACAAGACTAATGGGTCCAGGAGATAGTCACCAAGGGATATCCTATAGAATTTCATACATACCCTGTAGACAACAAATTAATTCAGTCAAGAATTCCCTCATCTTCCCTAGGAACGGCAGGCATTTGGTGAAAGTCTCAGAGGCCTGGTGAGAACAAGAGCTATTGTATCAGTGCCGTCAGCACAGGAAAGAAGGGGATTCTACTCCAGACTGTTCCTTGTCCAGAAACCATCAGGTGCCTTCAGGACAGTACTAGATTTAAGGGCTCTCAACGGCTATGTGCGAGCAAAACATTTCAGGATGGAATCTGTCAACACAATTCTCAAAGCACTAGAAACAGGAGATTTTCTAATGACAATAGACTTAAAAGATGTATATTTCCATATTCCGGTCATATCCCATCACCAACAGTTCCTAAGGTTTTGCACTCTAGAGCGTCACTTCCAGTTCACTTGTCTTCCGTTTGGCCTTTCCACATCTCCAAGAACATTCACCAAGGTCCTTGTAGTGCTAATGGCGGCTCTCAGGGAAAGAGGATTGACCTTGTGGCCATATCTGGACGATATTTTAATTTTCGGCAAAATCAGAAGAAACAGCCTGGGAAACTACATCTCAAGTGATCCAGTTTCTGCAACAACATGGTTGTTTAGTCAATATAGAAAAAAACCAGTTGATACCATCACAACTGCTTGTATTTCTAGGAGTGCAAATAAATAAATGTACGGACAAAGTCTGCCTCTCGCAAGAAAGGACCGGCATGATCCAGTCGTTAGCACACCTGATTCAAATCCAACCTCGTGTGTCAGCGAGAACATGTCTGCGCCTCCTAGGAATGTTTTCCTTAACAATAGGAATACTCCCATGGGCGAGGTGGCATATGAGAGTTCTTCACGCAAACCTCTTTGCACAGTGGGATCATACAGTGGTATCCCTATACTCCAAAATCAATCTGTCAAGGTCAGCCAGGCAGTCCATACATTGGTGGCAGCTCCCAAACCTGAGAAAACAAGGTGGGACTCTTTCGGTACCAGACTGGTATATCCTTACCACAGACGCCAGTGCAGTAGGTTGGGGCGCTCACATGCAAAGTATGGTCACGCAGGGCACTTGGCGAGATGAAGAGAGAATTCTTCAGGGGAATGTCTTGGAGATGAGAGCAGTCTGGCAGGTAGTTCAGTACTTCCAGCCCTATCTACGAGACAAGCATCTACGAGTCTTCTCCGACAACAGGACTGTGGTTGCCTTCATAAACAAGCAAGGTGGTACCAAGAGCAGAACAATGTTGACAGAAATAACCGCTCTAATGGAGTGGGCAGAGGTGAATCTGAGATCCCTCTCAGCCCTTCACGTAGCAGGCAAAGACAACGTAGTGGCGGATTACTTGAGCAGACACCAAATTCACCCAGGCGAGTGGGAACTGCACGAAGAAGTCTTTCAGCTGGTACAATGCAGATTTGGAAAACCAGAAATAGACCTTATGGCCACAGGAAGCAATGCCAAGGTACCCCTCTTCTACTCTCGTCACAGAGACATCAGAACCCTAGGGATAGATGCCCTGTCAATACAGTGGAACTTCAAACTGGGGTAAGTGTTTCCTCCCTTTCCACTCAATCCCTCAGATACTCAAGAAAATAAGGAAAGTGAAAGTGGAGGTGATAGCCATCCTCCCGGTATGGCCGAGGCATCCCTGGTTTGCTGTAGCACAGAGAATGTTGCTGGAACATCAATGGCCGTTACCGATCAGGCCAGACCTCATACATCAGGGTCCAGTTTTACATCCAAATCCAAACTCCCTGAGTTTGATGGCATGGAGACTGAGAGGCAATTACTAAAATCCAAAGGGGTCTCGGATGAAGTAATAGACATTCTAATTCACGCCAGGAAAAAAACATCCTCTATGACAGAATCTGGAAAAAATGTATTTGTTGGGCAGGAGACATGGTGAAGGATCCAATGTCTGCCAGTGTGCCTGTTGTGTTAGAATTTCTCAAAGATGGTTTTGTTAAAGGACTAGCACCTGCTAAGCTGAAGGTACATGTATCGGCCCTTAGCATACTTCTTGATATCAAACTGGCGTCTCAGAGTCTTATCTTCCAGTTTCAAGCACTATAGAGGTTGCACCCAAGATGGAAACCATTCTTAGCCCCTTGGGACCTTAATATTGTTTTGCAATGCTGGGGGAGCCTGGGAGGAAGCTCCCACCCCACTCTCTCCTAGGTCCCCAGCTACCATCTCTCCTCTTCTGTGTCTTCTCTCTGTCTCTCTCTATCTCTATCCCCCCTTATTGACAGCCCCTCCTTCCTTTCACCCAGTCTCACAGGCAGGGCCGGACTGGGACTAAAAATCAGCCCTGGCATTTAAAGCACACAGGCCCACCTCTGTTGATAAGCTGGAAAAAAAAAATGTGTGCCGCAGTGCAGTGGCGGTGCCGCCAAAGGCGTAGCTACATTATGTTGGGGGCGTGGTCAAAATGGTGCGTTGATACATACATTATAATAAAACATTACATTTATCAGACCCTCCCCATCCACATTACGCCACCCCCCCAGATACATTATGACACCCCCAGCCCACTGTACTTATCTATGCTTCTGATGCTGCTGACATTCCTGTAGAGTGAGCAGGGAAGCTCTTAGTCTCATGAGATTAATAAATCTCGTGAGACTTAGAGCTCCACGGCTTGCTCTGCAGGCTGTGCCCTGTCCAAGACGGAGCACAGATCCTCCTGCTGACCAACTGGATTAAGGCTCGGGCGGCCCGGGCACTTAAGTCAGGGGGGCTCCTATGATGCAATTTGGCTATTAGACAAATTTTTGACAAATACAAAGGCAATACAGTGTGCACTACTGTTAGGTGCACGCAGTTCTGCCTTAACAAGCAGTACAGTGTGAAGCAGGACATATCTCCCAACTGTCCTTGTAGTCAGACCAAATCCTGACTAAGTGGGACAGTCACCCATCAAATTCAGAACAGTTGACAGACTGTCCTCGTCTCTCCTACCTGTCTTGTCATGGTCACCACTTGTGGCTGCTGGTGTCTTTAGATCAGTTGCTGCTTGTCTGGATCCTGGAATGTTGGATGCCCTATTTGGAGAAAAAAATGAGCAGATGAAATTTAGCCCTGGTGTTAAATCAATATAGCATCCATGTTTTAAAATTAGGCCTCACTGCAGCCACAACATTAAAGTACTAGTATTCACATTTGATAAATACATCTATTTCCCTCCAACTAGCCCTGACATTAAATAGTATTCCCATTTAATAAATAAGACTATTTCCCTCTCTCCAAAGCACCCCAGCATTAAATTAAAAATCCAATCACTCCATCTGAAATTGATAGGCCCCACTATTAAATTGCCCCCATCTTCACCCCACAAATAGAATAGCACCCAATAATTAGCCCCCACCTGCAATTCCCTATTAGATTAACAGCCTACCTCCCACATTATATTAAGAGCTACCCATACACACATTATGGTCATACACCGGCCCACACACACATACTATAATTATACTGTTACACACATACACACTATAATCATAAAGGTCATTCTTTGGATATTTTTTTTGGGGTTATTTTTTTGGTAATTTGTATTCATTGTCATTCAGAGCTTGATTTATATAATTTTTAACTTTGTCGATCCCATTTTTATTGGCGCCTGTCAGTAAATTCTGTGTTATTTTTTGTTACACTATAATCATACCCTGTCACACAAATAAATAGATACCCTGTCACACATATAGATTCCCAGTCACACATATAGATCCCCAGTCACACATATAGCTCCCCAGTCACACATATAGCTTCTCTGTCACACATATAGCTCCCCTGTCACACATATAGCTCCCCTGTCACACATATAGCTCCCCTGTCACACATATAGCTCCCCTGTCCACATATAGCTTCCCTGTCACACATATAGCTCCCCTGTCACACATATAGCTTCCCTGTCCACATATAGCTCCCCTGTCACACATATAGCTTCCCTGTCACACATATAGCTCCCCTGTCCACATATAGCTCCCCTGTCCACATATAGCTCCCCTGTCACACATATAGCTCCCCTGTCACACATATAGCTCCCCTGTCACACATATAGCTCCCCTGTCCACATATAGCTCCCCTGTCCACATATAGCTCCCCTGTCACACATATAGCTCCCCTGTCACACATATAGCTCCCCTATCACACATATAGATCCCCTGTCACACATATAGATCCCCTGTCACACATTTAGCTCCCCTGTCACACATATAGATCCCCTGTCACACATATAGATCCCCTGTCACACATATAGCTCCCCTGTCACACATATAGCTCCCCTGTCACACATATAGCTCCCCTGTCCACATATAGCTCCCCTGTCACACATATAGCTCCCCTGTCCACATATAGCTCCCCTGTCACACATATAGCTCCCCTGTCCACATATAGCTCCCCTGTCACACATATAGCTCCCCTGTCCACATATAGCTCCCCTGTCACACATATAGATCCCCTGTCACACATATAGATCCCCTGTCACACATATAGCTCCCCTGTCACACATATAGATCCCCTGTCACACATATAGATCCCCTGTCACACATATAGATCCCCTGTCACACATATAGATCCTCTGTCCCACATATAGCTCCCCTGTCACACATATAGCTCCCCTGTCCACATATAGCTCCCCTGTCCACATATAGCTCCCCTGTCACACAAACTACCCCCTCCCTCTTACCTTGTGCGCTCCGCAGCGCGCTGTACAGTCTCTCCTAACACATGGGACGGCACCTATCACATGGTACTCGTCCCATGTGACATCTCCAGACCCATTCATAGAAGAGAGGGGAGGAGCGACCACACCAGGAAGTAAGTGTAGTGCCGACCCCACTGCTCAGCACACAGACTGTCATGCTGAATTCTGGCATGACAGTCTGTGTGCTGAGCGATGGGGCCGGCCAGCTAGCAACCAGCCCATCTGGCCATCGGCCCTTCTGGCATTTGCCAGAAGTGCCAGATGGCCAGTCCGGCCCTGCTCACAGGCTGGGCTGGGTTATCACCATGGTAACCATTTTATGTAACTTTTTATAAACTTCTAGCTTACCCTCTAGGTGACCCCTCCTGTATTCACTGAAGTGCAGGGTTTTACTAGAACACCACTAGGGGGGTGTTACATTACATAGGTCACATTTGTGTGTTTTTGTTACATTGGTCACTTTACTTGTGTCACTCACCAGACTGTGAGTGCTTCTTCCCGTATGTTTAGGAACCGTGGCCGTCCACCATCCTGAGGGTCTGCGCATGTGCAGCCCTTTCAAACCTTCAGTACATGTTCCTTTTAGTTAATTGGCTGATCAGGCAACACTCCCTACTTAAAGCACCTGCTGTCTATACCTCGTTGCCTGATCTTGGAGTCTCATTCCCCATGAGCCTCTGAAGGTGTTCCTGTGTTTCCTCGTGTATTCAGCCCAGCTGATTCCTGTGGTTCCCAGACCACTTCAACTCCCTTGTGGTTTCCAGACCACTTCAACTCTCCTGTGGTTTCCAGACCACTTCAACTCTCTTGTGTTTCATCGAGACTGCACCAGCTGATTCCTATCCGCTGCCTCCGTGCACTACAGTTATCAGCCCACTTCAACTCTCTCGTGTTTCATCGTGACTACTCCAGCTGATTCCTATCCGCTGCCTCCGTGCACTACAGTTACCAGCTCTCTTCAACTCTCCCGTGTTTCATCGAGACTGCACCAGCTGATTCCTATCTGCTGTCTCCGTGCTCAACAGTTCCAGCTTACCTCAACTCTCTCGTGTTTCATCGTGACTGCACCTGCTGATTCCTATCCGCTACCTCCGTGTATCTGCAATGTCCTGCTTATCGCTACCCTCCAGTACTCCTCGTGTCTGCAGCCAGCTGATCCGCTCTCCGTGCTTCTACAGTGTTCCTGCCTGTGTCAACTCGCCTGTCTGCATTGGATCAACGCTCCGCTGCTGTCTTCTCTGCCATACCACTTCTACTCTTCAGTGATCTCCAGGCGACCAGTCCTATATACTACTGCTTCCTGAGTATTGTTTCCATCGCTGCTGGTCTACCTACCTGTGCGCTGCACCTACTTTGATTCCGCTTCCATTTCCCTGGGACTTCGCATCCTGCCGGCCTCCTGCCGCTCAGGTATCCCTGCACTCCTTTCTGACAGCCTGCTCTTCTGAACCACGGTATGCATACTTATCATTGACTGTGCTTGTGTATTGCATACCTTGCTGGACTGAGTTGTTCTTCTCTGGAGTTGCCTATCCACTGAGACTATTGCCATCATTTGACTGTGTTACCTTGTAGTCTGGATAGTTCCTGTGACTTTGTATATTTGTGCAGTGCTGCTCAGTTATTAATACTTTGTGCATATCATCGTGGGATCAAGTTCAGTGTGCCTGTGTATACTCTGCATTACATTTATCTCCCCGTGCTCCTCCTCACATATATATTTCAGTGGTACAACTTGCTAGAGGCAGACCACTGATTCCTGTTCCCTGTGTCACCTGTTTCCAGTATCCTTCCACATAGCAGTGGTACAACTTGCTAACGCAGACCACTGACTTCCCGGATACCTCCACCTGGATTCCATTCCTTCATCTAGACAGCGGTACAACTTGCTAACGCAGACCGCTGACTCTCATCACCTCCTCGTTACTTCTGGACATTCCTCCTCACTATAGCAGTGGTACAACTTGCTATCCGCAGACCACTGACTACCCTCACGTTTCCTTTGTCCATTCAGTTCCTCGTGTACTATTACCTATATATTACCAGTGCTGCTAGTCATAGACTTTCCACGAGCATTCTCTACTATCTGCTGTCTCTTGTTCCGTGATCACCCCGCTACCAGAGTACCATATTACCACCTATATTGCTCTGGTAAGTCCATCACCTGGTGATCCCTGGGTAAAGACTCCTAGTGCCCGTGACAACTTGCCAACCTTTTGCTCTGGGAGATCCCGAAACAGGGGTATGGTGGGAGAGCGAAAGGGGGTGGGTTGCGGTAACTCGCATCACTTTGGCTCCACCCTCGTGACGAAACCAACATTTTGCAGCCGGTTGGGGTGGGGGGCTCTCCCGGGAGTCCGGAGGACCTACCTGGAATTCGGGAGCCTCCCGGGCATTCTGGGAGAGATGGTAAGTACGCAGTAGACCTACAAATATACTGTCCTGCAGAAGTGCAATTGCTGGGTGCAAAAAGCCCCCATTATAGATCTAAGATGGAGTTGAGATTTCTGGGACCTCAGAGGTGGGGGAGAAGTTTGCAGGGATAAAGAGACTGCACCCTCCTGAAAACGAGCTAACTTCCCTGTAAATGTGACCTGATCACCTTTTTCATTTACATAATCTTATCCTGCAAAATTATATCTCGTTTTTCCACATTAGTGTAAATAGGAGCAGCCTTATCTGTAAGGAATTTGTATATTCTCCGCGTGTTTGTGTGGGTTTCCTCCGGATGCTCCGGTTTCCTCCCACACTCCAAAAACATACTGGTAGGTTAATTATCTGCTAACAAATTGACCCTAGCCTGTGTGTCTGTCTGTGTTAGGGAATTTAGACTGTAAGCCCCAATGGGGCAGGGACTGATGTGAGTGAGTTCTCTGTACAGCGCTGCGGGATTAGTGGCGCTATATAAATAAATGGTGATGATGATGATGAGAGCATTGCCACTGCAGGATTGCACTTTGTAAATGACAATTAAATACTAGAGATGATATATTCAAATTACAATTTTTAAGAGCAAGTACATCAAATATTTCAAACTAAAATACTGAATGTTTAATGCTGTGTATTGTAAATCTTAATAAAATATATGAAATACACGTGTGAGTGTTTATACTATATATTTCCAACATTCTGTATTTCACTTCTCTGTAGCAGGATGCCATATTAGGAGGAAAGTGCTTATCTTACAAAGCAGGCAGAGATAGTGGCTGACAGACTTGCTCTGTATAAATGCAGTGTATCTATTGCTTGATTCATGTGCAGGGGTAGAGCCAGTAAAGTCACAGTAGCTCAAATAACTGCAATCTTAGCTTTTTCGTTTGTATCAGATCTCACTGTGTCAAAAATGTGGATGTGGGAGAAATTTCAGCTCTCTGTCATGGAGGTGTGAGGTAATACTCTACTTTTTAACAGAGCTGATGATAATAATCACTGAGGCGGTTATTGATTACACAATCTGCTTCATCGTGGCATGTCCCCACCTACTTTACAGGAAGGTAACTATGCCACACAGAATAAACTAGAGGTGAACAGAAATCTGCCACAGCAAGAACCCATTCATCACTAAGGGCTAGATTTACTAAGCTGCGGGTTTGAAAAAGTGGGGATGTTGCCTATAGCAACCAATCAGATTCTAGCTTTCATTTATTTAGTACCTTCTACAAAATGATAGCTAGAATCTGATTGGTTGCTATAGGCAACATCCCCACTTTTTCAAACCCGCAGCTTAGTAAATCTAGCCCTAAGAATCTCCTATTAAGGAACTAATCATGTATTAAACAGCAGGACTATCATCAATTAATTAAGGAACAACCAGACTATTGAAAGGACTATAACGCCACAAAGTTTTTCCATCCATTTACTGCTGTTTCACATCTTTTGTACTAACTCACTCACCATGTACATTAGATTTCTGCTTCATACTGACTTTGATTGAACAGGTGATACACGAAATCTGCAAAACACCTCTCTCCCTTCCCCCATTCCAAATCCCACCCTTTTGCGGCTTTTACCTTATTCTTCATCAATTTTACTATTCACTGAAGGATACAGACTACCTTATACAGGTAGTAGGGCAGCATCCCCACTCCCACCCCCACGTACCCTAGGAGCGCTTTCACCATTCCAACTTACTTGATCTTATTTATTTACTTAGTTATTTAAAAATAATGTGTGAAATAAAAAAAGATACATGTTTTATTTTTTATTATATTGTTAATAGTAGTTGTAATTTTAATTTATGATCATATAAAGTTATGTGCGTTTCTGATGTGTATTGTAAATACGCATGTGGTAATCATAGTGTAAATGCTGCTAAAAAAGAGCCAGGACACTTCACCATATTCACAGAAGTTGTGGCTGCAGACAGTGGAGATCAGCAGAGGTGGTATCATTAATGACAGTTGAACTCTCTGGGTCCAGCTGCTGAACTGAGATTGAATCCAGTAACTCTTCATCATCATCATAATCATCATCTCCATTTATTTATATAGCACCACTAATTCCGCAGCGCTGTACAGAGAACTCATTCACATCAGTCCCTGACCCATTGGGGCTTACAATCTAATTCCCTAACATACACAGAGACAGACAGACACAGACTAGGGTCAATTTGATAGTAGCCAATTAACCTACCAGTATGTTTTTGAAGTGTGGGAGGAAACCCACGCAAACACAGGGAGAACATACAAACTTCACAAAGATAATGCCATGGTCGGGAGTTGAACTCATGACCCCAGTGCTGTGAGGTAGAAGTGCTAACCACTTAGCCACTCTTCTAAACAGCCCTGTCCTTGGTGTGATGACACTCCTCTGTACCTCCTTTTAATTTCCCACCGCCTACACAAATGTTTCACTGTTTTATATTTGTGAGAAGATAATTATGTGGGAGGTAGGACACAAAGCTGATCTACAGTGCAGCCATCTGTAACTGCCGTCCGCATGCACCAGTACAATACATAGCAGGTCAAAGCGGATCCTGGCCAGCACCACTCACAGAATCATTTAATGTAGCTCCAATATATTCATGGCCTGTCCTTATTATGAAAACATATAAAGACACAGCTGGTATCTATGTCATAGATCTCTCCACTGGCCCAGGTTCAGCCATCTCCATCTGGTGTCAGTGCAGGAGCAGAGTCAGGAGTAAAAGACAAAACCACAGGAGCAGGTGACCGAGGACAGGTAATTAATATGATTATTAATTACTGATAACTAGCAGGGCAGACCAGGGGTGTAACTAGACATTTCCAGACCCTTTATCAAGATTTTTGGGAGGGATTCCATGCAGCACCCAAGGGTGAAAAAACACATATACACATAATGGGTTTGGGGTGGAAGCACCCTTCTAGAAATCCTGATAATTGTGTTACTATCTTACTGATATATGCGAGTACTTATATATTTAGGGCCTGACTTCGAGGCTGAACGTATGCATAAACAATTGGTTTAAAAATGTAAGATGTATTTTGAGTCATATCTATCTCAGGTTATGTCCATCGCAAAACGCAGAAGTACAAATGCATATACTTCTGTTCAGCTATAGCGTGGACATGAGGCTTAACAGTTTAGTATTAAATATGAATGTGGCATTATCCTATTCATACACAATGTAAGGTAATAATGTGTCATGCACACAGAAGAGAATAGAGAATTAACAGTGTTATCAATCAATGCGAAAGTTGCATTTTCAATATAAATTATAATTAAATGCAAACATACTCCCTCTATCTGTTGTTTATCCTTTATAAATCCAGTGGGAAACTTCTTTCCTGAAGTAGTCCAAATGGTAATGACAACTAAGAAATCCGAATAGACGGCCACAACTTAACATTATATAGCTGCAACACTAATTATTGTAGTACTATCAGCTGTAAGGATTAATACGCAAACAGCCAATGAAAAGCAGATAAATCATGCTGCTGTCATCACTAACAGCATGTATATTTACACCTAGGTACCTGGGTACACCTCAAGAGATACGTCCAAGTCTCATGAGGTCACATCTCCATGCTGCACTTATGTGTGGAAAGACGCCACAAATCTAACATACCCTTACATCTAAATACGGACACGTTTTGTTACAAATGCATATATAACACTGGTAATTCTGAGATACAGAGAAAATGTGGTGCAATAAATACCAGTTATTCTCTCTTTACAAATAGCATTGCAATCTTCCTTCTCTACCAGAGATCCTGGAGGAACTGCTTCAGGCTCTTTTTGGTCATGTCACCTGTATGTTAAACTTTCCTTCAGACAAGAGTGAGGTCACCTAATTGTATGAGAACTTTTACATGAAGCCCATGGCCAGCTCCAGCCCTGGGATCACACAATAGTCTCACAACTCCTGACCTGTCCCACCTAGGGCATCATACAAGGTCTATCCTAGCAACACCCATGACTTCATAACATGACAAAGCAAGCTCCTATGTCATAGATGGAAACACAGGTATAAGCTCAGTCATTTGCCTCTAGTTCAGCACATGAGCTGTGTCAGGAGCAGCAGATGAAGCACAGGAGCAGGTGACCCAGTACAGGCAATTTATATTATTATTAATTACTGATTTCTATCAGCGTAGACCAGGAGTGTAACTAGACATTTGCAGACCCTTCACCAAGATTTTGGGAGGGATTCCATGTAACACCCAAGGGTGAGAAAAAAAACACATATACACGTAATGGGTTTTGGGTGGAAGTACCCCTCTAGAAACCCTGATAAGTGTGGTATTATATTCCTGATATATGTGGAAATTTATATATCTAGGGCCTGATTTAGAGGATGAACGTACGCGTAAAAAAATTGGATTAAACGGAAGGTGTATTTTGAGTTACATCTATGTCAAGGTACGTGCATCGCAAAACACATCAGTATAAATGCGTATACTTATGTTCAACTACAGTGTGGACATGCGGCTTAACAGCTTAGTAATAAACATGCAAGAGGAAGTACAGCGTAAAGGTAATGAAGTGTCATACACACAAAAGAGAACGGAGAATTAACAGTGTTATCAATTAATACTGAAGTTGAATTTTTCCTACAAAATGTAATTAAATTCAAACACACTCCCCGATATGTTGTTTACCCTTTTATAAATCCTGTAGTAGTCCAAATAGTATTGACAACTAAGAAATCCGAATAGAGGGCCATAACTTAACATTATATAGCTGCAATGCTAAGTATTGTAGTACTATCAGCGGCAAGGTTTAATACACAAACAGCCAATGAAAAGCAGATCATGCTGCTGGTGTCACATATGGATATATATGTACAGTATCTATATTTGCTATAGATAGATATCAAGAAAGATAGAAGGGAGAGCAGTAATCAGGAAACACAGAAGGAGACACATAAATAGGGAAACACAAAAGAACACACATAAATCAGGAAATAGAGAAGAGTATGCAGGAATCAGGAAAGTCAGACAGAGAATCAGAAATTGGGAAAGAGAGTAAGGGAAGCAGGAATCAGGAAAGATAGAAGGGGAAGCGCAAATTGGGAAAGACAGAACAAAATTCAGGAATCTCGAAGAACAGAAAAGGATGCAGGAATCAGAAAAAACAGAAATGCAAAGCAGGAATCAGGAAAGACAAAAGGGGGGGATGGAAAAGAAATAGAGAAAATGGGTCAAATAAATCAGTAAAGATAGAAGAAGTTATTTGAATTTGGAAAGACAGTAGTTAAAGCAGAACTCGGAAAAGACAGTAAGGAAAGCAGGATTTAGGAGAGACAGTAGGGGAAGCAGAAAATCGGGAAATACAGACGGGGACACATGAATGAGGAAAAACACAAGGGTAGACTGAAATCAGAATAGACAAAAAGGGACAAATACATTAGGAAAGACAGAAGACAACGCAAAAATTAGGAAAGACAGAAGGGGACACAGATATCAGGAAAGACATTAGGTGACATAGATACTGGAAGAGACAGAATGGGTGGCAGGAATTGGGAAGGACAGAAGGGTACACAGAAATCCGGAATGACAAAAGGAGACACAGAAATCAGAATAGACTAAATAGGACAATTAAAGTAGGAATGACAGAAGACAATGCGAGAATTGGTAAAGACAGATTGTGAAGCAGGGATCGGGAAAGAAAAGAAATAATGCAGGAACCGGGAAGAACAGAAGGGGATGCACGAATTGAGCACGTCAGAAAGGGAGGCAGATTTTGGAAAAGATAGAAGAGGAAGCAGGAATCTCAAAAGACATAAGAGGACATAGAAATCAGGAAAGACATAAGAGGACACAAGGGTCAGGAAAGAGACTGAAGGACACAGTTCATTTGAAAGACAGAAAGGGACACAGAATTCAGGAAAGACAGAAGCCAATCTAGGAAACAGGAAAGACAGAATAGGAAGCAGGACTCGGGAATGACATAAGGGAACACAGAAATCAGGTAAGAGAGAATAGGACACAGAAATCAGAATACACAAAAGGGGACAAATAAATTAGAAAAGACCGAAGACAGTGCAAAAAAGTGAAAGACAGACGGGTACACAGAAATCGGGAAATACATCAGGTGACGCGGAAATCAGGAAAGATGGAATGGAAAACAGGAATTTGGAAAGACAGAAGAAAATGCAGGAATTGGGAATGACAGAAAGCAGGAATCAAAAGGGATGCATACATTGAGAAAGACAGAAGGGTAAGCAGGAACCTGAAAAGACATAAGAGAACATAGAAAACAGGAAAGACATAAGGGGACACATGAATCAGGAAAGATATAAAAGGACACAGGAAATTTGAAAGAAAGAAAGGAATGCAGTACCTAATATACTATCATCATGCTTTACTCATACATACTCATTTCCTATTATATGTTAATTGGCATTCATCTCAAGTAACCAATCGGATCACCATGTAGGAGTATATTTGTGATTTTTGTGTGCAACTTTTCATCACATCAATTAAGCCCATTTTGCGTTCATCCCTACATAAGGCCCAATGTGCTATATATACATCTATATCATATATCAGGAACCTATTATCACACATCTGTCTTTTTCCAGGTAAGACATCCTCATGAAGCAAAAAACGAGATCAACAGCCAACTAAACTACATCTCTGAACTATTGTGAGGCTACCTTCACCCTAAATGTCAACTCAGGACAACTGTGAGGTCATCTGTACCATAACACATATACTCAAAAGAGAGTGAGATCACCTGCACCGCAATCTCCACCCACAGAGTCACATGTGAACTGGATCCCATGTCATCGATATTTCCATGGTACAAGTTCGGTCATCTGCCTCTGACGGCAGGAGAGGAGCGAAGCTTGGAGCAGATGATTAACCACAGGAGCAGGTAATTAATATGAATATTAATTACTGATAACTTTCAGGATAGACTCTGTTTCTAGACCTGCAGAGGTGTGGTAATAGCTTCCTGGTATACTGTATATGGATATATATATTATATATAAATACACAAAATTCATATTTGTTATGGCTACATATCAGGAAAGATAGAAGGGGGAGCAGGAATCAGGAAACACAAAAGAAGACACAGAAATAGAAAAACACAAAAGGGGACACAGAAACCAGGAAATAGAGAAGTGTATGCATGAATCGGGAAAGTCAAAAGGGAATTCAGGGATTGGGAAAGACAATAGGGGAAGCAGGAATTGGAAAAAACAGTAGGAGAAGCAGGAATTAGGAAGGGCAGTAGGGGAAACTGAAATCGGGAAAGACAGAAGAGAAAGAAGGTATCTAGAAGAACAGAAGGGGATGCAGGAATCAGGAAAGACAGAATGGCAACGCAGCACTCAGGAGACGCAGAAGGTAAGGCAGGAATTGAGAAAGAAAGAAGGGGAAGCAGAAAAAGAATTAAAAACAAGGGTCAAGTAAATCAGGATAAACAGATGAAGTTCCAGGTATCTGAAAAAACAGTATAGGAGGCAGGAATCGAGAAAGACATTAGGGAAACCAGGAACCGGGAAACAGAAGGAAGAGAATTCAGGAATCTGGAAGAACAGAAGGGGACACAGAAATCAGGAAAGACTGAAGAACCATGCAGGAATCTGGAAGGACAGAAGGGGTTGCAGGAATCGAGAAAGAAACAAGGGGACACAAAAATCGGAAAAGTCACAAGGGAAAAATAAATCATGAAAGACAGAAAGGCAATGCAGGACTCAGGAAATGTAGAAGGTAAGGCAGGAATTGGGAAAGAAAGAAAGAAAGGGAAGCAGAAATAAGAAAAGAAAAAGGGGTCAAATAAATCAGAAAAGACAGATGATGTTCCAGGTATCTGGAAAGACAGTAGGGGATGCAGGAACCAAGAAAAAGTAGTAAGATAATTCAGGAATCTGGAAGAGCAGTAGGGGACACAGGAATCAAGAAAGACTGAAGGGCCATGCAGGAATCTGGAAGGACAGAAGGGGTTGCAGGAGTAAGACAGAAAAGGATACAGGCATTGGGAAAGATTGAAGGGGAAGCAGGAATTGGGAAAGAGAATAAATTCAGAAATCTGGAAGGATGGAAGGGAATGCAGCAATCAGGAAAGACAGAAAGACCACATACGAATGTGGAAGGGGAGAAAAAAAGGCAGAAATAACAAAAGACAGAAAGGGCTGCAAGAGTTCAAAGGAATCAGGAAAATCACAAGGGGACACAGAAAACTTGAAAGACAGAATGGGACACAAAATTCAGGAAGGACATAAGAGGATGTAGTAATTGGGAAAGACAGAAGGGGGACACAGAAATCAAGAAACACAAAAGGAGGACATAGAAATCTGAAAAGACAAATAATCGGGAAAGACAGAAAGGGAAAAATAATTCAGGAAAGACAGGAAGGCAATGCAGGACTCTTGAAAGGCAGAAGGTTAGCCGGGAATTTTAAAAGAAAGAAAGGGAAGCAGAAAACAGAATAGAAAAAAGGGGTCAAATAAATCTGTAAAGACAGATGAAATTCAAGGTATCTGGAAAGACAGTAGGGAATGCAAGAATCGAGATTGACATTAGGGGAAGCAGGAATCTGGAAAAAGATGGAAGAGAATTCAGGAATCTGGAAGAACAGAAGGGGACACAGGGATCATGAAAGACTGAAGGGCCATGTAGGATTCTGGAAGGACAGAAGGGGTTGCAGGAATAGAGTAGTACAGAAATAGATACATGCATTGGGAAAAATAGAAGGAGAAGCAGGAATCGGGAAAGAAGGATGGAAGGAAAAGGAGAAGGATTCTGGAAAAAAAGGATTCAGAATCTGTAAGAATGGAAGGGGATACAGCAAACAGGAAAGACAGAAAGCCCACCTAGGAATGTGGAAGGACAGAAGAAAATGCAGAAATAAAGAAAGACAGAAGGGGGTCCAAGAGTTCACAGGAATCAGGAAAAACACAAGGGGAAACAGAAAACTTGAAAGACAGAACGGGACACAAAATTCAGGAAGGACATAAGGGGATGGAGGAATCGGGAAAAACAGCAAGGGACATACAAGTCTGAAAAGACAAAAGGGGACACAGAAATTGTAATAGGCAAAAGAGGCAAATAAACCAGGAGAGACAAAAGACAATGCAGGTATCAGGAGAGACAGAAGGGGAAGCAGGAATCGGGAAAAACAGAAGGGTACACAGAAATCAGGAATGACAAAAGGAGACACAGAAATCAGAATAGACTAAATAGGACAATTAAAGTAGGAATGACAGAAGACAATGCGAGAATTGGTAAAGACAGATTGTGAAGCAGGGATCGGGAAAGAAAAGAAAGAATGCAGGAACCGGGAAGAACAGAAGGGGATGCACGAATTGAGCACATCAGAAAGGGAGGCAGATTTTGGAAAAGCTAGAAGAGGAAGCAGGAATCTCAAAAGACATAAGAGGATATAGAAATCAGGAAAGACATAAGAGGACACAAGGGTCAGGAAAGAGACTGAAGGACACAGTCCATTTGAAAGACAGAAAGGGACACAGAATTCAGGAAAGACAGAAGCCAATCTAGGAAACAGGAAAGACAGAATAGGAAGCAGGACTCGGGAATGACATAAGGGAACACAGAAATCAGGTAAGAGAGAATAGGACACAGAAATCAGAATACACAAAAGGGGACAAATAAATTAGAAAAGACCGAAGACAGTGCAAAAAAGGGAAAGACAGAAGGGTACACAGAAATCGGGAATGTCAAAAGGAGACACAGAAATCAGAATAGACTAAATAGGACAATTAAAGTAGGAATGACAGAAGACAATGCGAGAATTGGTAAAGACAGATTGGGAAGCAGGGATCGGGAAAGAAAAGAAAGAATGCAGGAACCGGGAAGAACAGAAGGGGATGCACGAATTGAGCACGTCAGAAAGGGAGGCAGATTTTGGAAAAGATAGAAGAGGAAGCAGGAATCTCAAAAGACATAAGAGGACATAGAAATCAGGAAAGACATAAGAGGACACAAGGGTCAGGAAAGAGACTGAAGGACACAGTTCATTTGAAAGACAGAAAGGGACACAGGATTCAGGAAAGACAGAAGCCAATCTAGAAAACAGGAAAGACAGAATAGGAAGCAGGACTCGGGAATGACATAAGGGAACACAGAAATCAGGTAAGAGAGAATAGGACACAGAAATCAGAATACACAAAAGGGGACAACTAAATTAGAAAAGACCGAAGACAGTGCAAAAAAGGGAAAGACAGAAGGGTACACAGAAATCGGGAAATACATCAGGTGACGCGGAAATCAGGAAAGATGGAATGGAAAACAGGAATTTGGAAAGACAGAAGAAAATGCAGGAATTGGGAATGACAGAAAGCAGGAATCAAAAGGGATGCATACATTGAGAAAGACAGAAGGGTAAGCAGGAACCTGAAAAGACATAAGAGAACATAGAAAACAGGAAAGACATAAGGGGACACATGAATCAGGAAAGATATAAAAGCACACAGGAAATTTGAAAGAAAGAAAGGAATGCAGTACCTAATATACTATCATCATGCTTTACTCATACATACTCATTTTCTATTATATGTTAATTGGCATTCATCTCAAGTAACCAATCGGCTCACCATGTAGGAGTATATTTGTGATTTTTGTGTGCAACTTTTCATCACATCAATTAAGCCCATTTTGCGTTCATCCCTACATAAGGCCCAATGTGCTATATATACATCTATATCATATATCAGGAACCTATTATCACACATCTGTCTTTTTCCAGGTAAGACATCCTCATGAAGCAAAAAACGAGATCAACAGCCAGCTAAACTACATCTCTGAACTATTGTGAGGCTACCTTCACCCTAAATGTCAACTCAGGATAACTGTGAGGTCATCTGTACCATAACACATATACTCAAAAGAGAGTGAGATCACCTGCACCGCAATCTCCACCCACAGAGTCACATGTGAACTGGATCCCATGTCATCGATATTTCCATGGTACAAGTTCGGTCATCTGCCTCTGACGGCAGGAGAGGAGCGAAGCTTGGAGCAGATGATTAACCACAGGAGCAGGTACTTAATATGAATATTAATTACTGATAACTTTCAGGCTAGACTCTGTTTCTAGACCTGCAGAGGTGTGGTAATAGCTTCCTGGTATACTGTATATGGATATATATATTATATATAAATACACAAAATTCATATTTGTTATGGGTACATATCAGGAAAGATAGAAGGGGGAGCAGGAATCAGGAAACACAAAAGAAGACACAGAAATAGAAAAACACAAAAGGGGACACAGAAACCAGGAAATAGAGAAGTGTATGCATGAATCGGGAAAGTCAGAAGGGGATTCAGGGATTGGGAAAGACAATAGGGGAAGCAGGAATTGGAAAAAACAGTAGGAGAAGCAGGAATTAGGAAGGGCAGTAGGGGAAACTGAAATCGGGAAAGACAGAAGAGAAAGAAGGTATCTAGAAGAACAGAAGGGGATGCAGGAATCAGGAAAGACAGAATGGCAACGCAGCACTCAGGAGACGCAGAAGGTAAGGCAAGAATTGAGAAAGAAAGAAGGGGAAGCAGAAAAAGAATTAAAAACAAGGGTCAAGTAAATCAGGATAAACAGATGAAGTTCCAGGTATCTGAAAAAACAGTATAGGAGGCAGGAATCGAGAAAGACATTAGGGAAACCAGGAACCGGGAAAAAGTAGGAAGAGAATTCAGGAATCTGGAAGAACAGAAGGGGACACAGGAATCCGGAAAGACTGAAGGGCCATGCAGGACAGAAGGGGTTGCAGGAATCGAGAAAGAAACAAGGGGACACAAAAATTGGAAAAGTCACAAGGGAAAAATAAATCATGAAAGACAGAAAGGCAATGCAGGACTCAGGAAATGTAGAAGGTAAGGCAGGAATTGGGAAAGAAAGAAAGAAAGGGAAGCAGAAATAAGAAAAGAAAAAGGGGTCAAATAAATCAGAAAAGACAGATGATGTTCCAGGTATCTGGAAAGACAGTAGGGAATGCAGGAACCAAGAAAAAGTAGTAAGATAATTCAGGAATCTGGAAGAGCAGTAGGGGACACAGGAATCAAGAAAGACTGAAGGGCCATGCAGGAATCTGGAAGGACAGAAGGGGTTGCAGGAGTAAGACAGAAAAGGATACAGGCATTGGGAAAGATTGAAGGGGAAGCAGGAATTGGGAAAGAGAATAAATTCAGAAATCTGGAAGGATGGAAGGGAGTGCAGCAATCAGGAAAGACAGAAAGACCACATACGAATGTGGAAGGGGAGAAAAAAAGGCAGAAATAACAAAAGACAGAAAGGGCTGCAAGAGTTCAAAGGAATCAGGAAAATCACAAGGGGACACAGAAAACTTGAAAGACAGAATGGGACACAAAATTCAGGAAGGACATAAGAGGATGTAGTAATTGGGAAAGACAGAAGGGGGACACAGAAATCAAGAAACACAAAAGGAGGACATAGAAATCTGAAAAGACAAATAATCTGGAAAGACAGAAAGGGAAAAATAATTCAGGAAAGACAGGAAGGCAATGCAGGACTCTTGAAAGGCAGAAGGTTAGCCGGCAAATTTAAAAGAAAGAAAGGGAAGCAGAAAACAGAATAGAAAAAAGAGGTCAAATAAATCTGTAAAGACAGATGAAATTCAAGGTATCTGGAAAGACAGTAGGGAATGCAAGAATCGAGATTGACATTAGGGGAAGCAGGAATCTGGAAAAAGATGGAAGAGAATTCAGGAATCTGGAAGAACAGAAGGGGACACAGGGATTATAAAAGACTGAAGGGCCATGCAGGATTCTGGAAGGACAGAAGAGGTTGCAGGAATAGAGTAGTACAGAAATAGATACATGCATTGAGAAAAATAGAAGGAGAAGCAGAAATCGGGAAAGAAGGATGGAAGGAAAAGGAGAAGGATTCTGGAAAAAAAGGATTCAGAAATCTGTAAGAATGGAAGGGGATACAGCAAACAGGAAAGACAGAAAGGCCACCTAGGAATGTGGAAGGACAAAAGAAAATGCAGAAATAAAGAAAGACATAAGGGGGTACAAGAGTTCACAGGAATCAGGAAAAACACAAGGGGAAACAGAAAACTTGAAAGACAGAACGGGACACAAAATTCAGGAAGGACATAAGGGGATGAAGGAATCTGGAAAAACAGCAAGGGACATACAAATCTGGAAAGACAAAAGGGGACACAGAAATTGTAATAGGCAAAAGAGGCAAATAAACCAGGAGAGACAGAAGACAATGCAGGTATCAGGAGAGACAGAAGGGGAAGCAGGAATCGGGAAAAACAGAAGGGTACACAGAAATCAGGAATGACAAAAGGAGACACAGAAATCAGAATAGACTAAATAGGACAATTAAAGTAGGAATGACAGAAGACAATGCGAGAATTGGTAAAGACAGATTGGGAAGCAGGGATCGGGAAAGAAAAGAAAGAATGCAGGAACCGGGAAGAACAGAAGGGGATGCACGAATTGAGCACGTCAGAAAGGGAGGCAGATTTTAGAAAAGATAGAAGAGGAAGCAGGAATCTCAAAAGACATAAGAGGACATAGAAATCAGGAAAGACATAAGAGGACACAAGGGTCAGGAAAGAGACTGAAGGACACAGTTCATTTGAAAGACAGAAAGGGACACAGAATTCAGGAAAGACAGAAGCCAATCTAGGAAACAGGAAAGACAGAATAGGAAGCAGGACTCGGGAATGACATAAGGGAACACAGAAATCAGGTAAGAGAGAATAGGACACAGAAATCAGAATACACAAAAGGGGACAAATAAATTAGAAAAGACCGAAGACAGTGCAAAAAAGGGAAAGACAGAAG
Source organism: Mixophyes fleayi (assembly GCF_038048845.1). Taxonomy (NCBI): domain Eukaryota; kingdom Metazoa; phylum Chordata; class Amphibia; order Anura; family Limnodynastidae; genus Mixophyes; species Mixophyes fleayi. The sequence continues at coordinate 234,658,465 of NC_134405.1, forward strand.
GGTACACAGAAATCGGGAAATACATCAGGTGACGCGGAAATCAGGAAAGATGGAATGGAAAACAGGAATTTGGAAAGACAGAAGAAAATGCAGGAATTGGGAATGACAGAAAGCAGGAATCAAAAGGGATGCATACATTGAGAAAGACAGAAGGGTAAGCAGGAACCTGAAAAGACATAAGAGAACATAGAAAACAGGAAAGACATAAGGGGACACATGAATCAGGAAAGATATAAAAGGACACATGAAATTTGAAAGAAAGAAAGGAATGCAGTACCTAATATACTATCATCATGCTTTACTCATACATACTCATTTCCTATTATATGTTAATTGGCATTCATCTCAAGTAACCAATCGGCTCACCATGTAGGAGTATATTTGTGATTTTTGTGTGCAACTTTTCATCACATCAATTAAGCCCATTTTGCGTTCATCCCTACATAAGGCCCAATGTGCTATATATACATCTATATCATATATCAGGAACCTATTATCACACATCTGTCTTTTTCCAGGTAAAACATCCTCATGAAGCAAAAAACGAGATCAACAGCCAACTAAACTACATCTCTGAACTATTGTGAGGCTACCTTCACCCTAAATGTCAACTCAGGACAACTGTGAGGTCATCTGTACCATAACACATATACTCAAAAGAGAGTGAGATCACCTGCACCGCAATCTCCACCCACAGAGTCACATGTGAACTGGATCCCATGTCATCGATATTTCCATGGTACAAGTTCGGTCATCTGCCTCTGACGGCAGGAGAGGAGCGAAGCTTGGAGCAGATGATTAACCACAGGAGCAGGTAATTAATATGAATATTAATTACTGATAACTTTCAGGCTAGACTCTGTTTCTAGACCTGCAGAGGTGTGGTAATAGCTTCCTGGTATACTGTATATGGATATATATATTATATATAAGTACACAAAATTCATATTTGTTATGGGTACATATCAGGAAAGATAGAAGGGGGAGCAGGAATCAGGAAACACAAAAGAAGACACAGAAATAGAAAAACACAAAAGGGGACACAGAAACCAGGAAATAGAGAAGTGTATGCATGAATCGGGAAAGTCAGAAGGGGATTCAGGGTTTGGGAAAGACAATAGGGGAAGCAGGAATTGGAAAAAACAGTAGGAGAAGCAGGAATTAGGAAGGGCAGTAGGGGAAACTGAAATCGGGAAAGACAGAAGAGAAAGAAGGTATCTAGAAGAACAGAAGGGGATGCAGGAATCAGGAAAGACAGAATGGCAACGCAGCACTCAGGAGACGCAGAAGGTAAGGCAAGAATTAAGAAAGAAAGAAGGGGAAGCAGAAAAATAATTAAAAACAAGGGTCAAGTAAATCAGGATAAACAGATGAAGTTCCAGGTATCTGAAAAAACAGTATAGGAGGCAGGAATCGAGAAAGACATTAGGGAAACCAGGAACCGGGAAAAAGTAGGAAGAGAATTCAGGAATCTGGAAGAACAGAAGGGGACACAGGAATCAGGAAAGACTGAAGAACCATGCAGGAATCTGGAAGGACAGAAGGGGTTGCAGGAATCGAGAAAGAAACAAGGGGACACAAAAATCGGAAAAGTCACAAGGGAAAAATAAATCATGAACGACAGAAAGGCAATGCAGGACTCAGGAAATGTAGAAGGTAAGGCAGGAATTGGGAAAGAAAGAAAGAAAGGGAAGCAGAAATAAGAAAAGAAAAAGGGGTCAAATAAATCAGAAAAGACAGATGATGTTCCAGGTATCTGGAAAGACAGTAGGGGATGCAGGAACCAAGAAAAAGTAGTAAGATAATTCAGGAATCTGGAAGAGCAGTAGGGGACACAGGAATCAAGAAAGACTGAAGGGCCATGAAGGAATCTGGAAGGACAGAAGGGGTTGCAGAAGTAAGACAGAAAAGGATACAGGCATTGGGAAAGATTGAAGGGGAAGCAGGAATTGGGAAAGAGAATAAATTCAGAAATCTGGAAGGATGGAAGGGAGTGCAGCAATCAGGAAAGACAGAAAGACCACATACGAATGTGGAAGGGGAGAAAAAAAGGCAGAAATAACAAAAGACAGAAAGGGCTGCAAGAGTTCAAAGGAATCAGGAAAATCACAAGGGGACACAGAAAACTTGAAAGACAGAATGGGACACAAAATTCAGGAAGGACATAAGAGGATGTAGTAATTGGGAAAGACAGAAGGGGGACACAGAAATCAAGAAACACAAAAGGAGGACATAGAAATCTGAAAAGACAAATAATCGGGAAAGACAGAAAGGGAAAAATAATTCAGGAAAGACAGGAAGGCAATGCAGGACTCTTGAAAGGCAGAAGGTTAGCCGGGAATTTTAAAAGAAAGAAAGGGAAGCAGAAAACAGAATAGAAAAAAGGGGTCAAATAAATCTGTAAAGACAGATAAAATTCAAGGTATCTGGAAAGACAGTAGGGAATGCGTGAATCGAGATTGACATTAGGGGAAGCAGGAATCTGGAAAAAGATGGAAGATAATTCAGGAATCTGGAAGAACAGAAGGGGACACAGGGATCATAAAAGACTAAAGGGCCATGCAGGATTCTGGAAGGACAGAAGGGGTTGCAGGAATAGAGTAGTACAGAAATAGATACATGCATTGGGAAAAATAGAAGGAGAAGCAGTAATCGGGAAAGAAGGATGGAAGGAAAAGGAGAAGGATTCTGGAAAAAAAGGATTCAGAAATCTGTAAGAATGGAAGGGGATACAGCAAACAGGAAAGACAGAAAGGCCACCTAGGAATGTGGATGGACAGAAGAAAATGCAGAAATAAAGAAAGACAGAAGGGGGTCCAAGAGTTCACAGGAATCAGGAAAAACACAAGGGGAAACAGAAAACTTGAAAGACAGAACGGGACACAAAATTCAGGAAGGACATAAGGGGATGGAGGAATCGGGAAAAACAGCAAGGGACATACAAATCTGGAAAGACAAAAGGGGACACAGAAATTGTAATAGGCAAAAGAGGCAAATAAACCAGGAGAGACAGAAGACAATGCAGGTATCAGGAGAGACAGAAGGGGAAGCAGGAATCGGGAAAAACAGAAGGGTACACAGAAATCAGGAATGACAAAAGGAGACACAGAAATCAGAATAGACTAAATAGGACAATTAAAGTAGGAATGACAGAAGACAATGCGAGAATTGGTAAGGACAGATTGTGAAGCAGGGATCGGGAAAGAAAAGAAAGAATGCAGGAACCGGGAAGAACAGAAGGGGATGCACGAATTGAGCACGTCAGAAAGGGAGGCAGATTTTGGAAAAGATAGAAGAGGAAGCAGGAATCTCAAAAGACATAAGAGGACATAGAAATCAGGAAAGACATAAGAGGACACAAGGGTCAGGAAAGAGACTGAAGGACACAGTTCATTTGAAAGACAGAAAGGGACACAGAATTCAGGAAAGACAGATGCCAATCTAGGAAACAGGAAAGACAGAATAGAAAGCAGGACTCGGGAATGACATAAGGGAACAAAGAAATCAGGTAAGAGAGAATAGGACACAGAAATCAGAATACACAAAAGGGGACAAATAAATTAGAAAAGACCGAAGACAGTGCAAAAAAGTGAAAGACAGAAGGGTACACAGAAATCGGGAAATACATCAGGTGACGCGGAAATCAGGAAAGATGGAATGGAAAACAGGAATTTGGAAAGACAGAAGAAAATGCAGGAATTGGGAATGACAGAAAGCAGGAATCAAAAGGGATGCATACATTGAGAAAGACAGAAGGGTAAGCAGGAACCTGAAAAGACATAAGAGAACATAGAAAACAGGAAAGACATAAGGGGACACATGAATCAGGAAAGATATAAAAGGACACATGAAATTTGAAAGAAAGAAAGGAATGCAGTACCTAATATACTATCATCATGCTTTACTCATACATACTCATTTCCTATTATATGTTAATTGGCATTCATCTCAAGTAACCAATCGGCTCACCATGTAGGAGTATATTTGTGATTTTTGTGTGCAACTTTTCATCACATCAATTAAGCCCATTTTGCGTTCATCCCTACATAAGGCCCAATGTGCTATATATACATCTATATCATATATCAGGAACCTATTATCACACATCTGTCTTTTTCCAGGTAAGACATCCTCATGAAGCAAAAAACGAGATCAACAGCCAACTAAACTACATCTCTGAACTATTGTGAGGCTACCTTCACCCTAAATGTCAACTCAGGACAACTGTGAGGTCATCTGTACCATAACACATATACTCAAAAGAGAGTGAGATCACCTGCACCGCAATCTCCACCCACAGAGTCACATGTGAACTGGATCCCATGTCATCGATATTTCCATGGTACAAGTTCGGTCATCTGCCTCTGACGGCAGGAGAGGAGCGAAGCTTGGAGCAGATGATTAACCACAGGAGCAGGTAATTAATATGAATATTAATTACTGATAACTTTCAGGCTAGACTCTGTTTCTAGACCTGCAGAGGTGTGGTAATAGCTTCCTGGTATACTGTATATGGATATATATATTATATATAAATACACAAAATTCATATTTGTTATGGGTACATATCAGGAAAGATAGAAGGGGGAGCAGGAATCAGGAAACACAAAAGAAGACACAGAAATAGAAAAACACAAAAGGGGACACAGAAACCAGGAAATAGAGAAGTGTATGCATGAATCGGGAAAGTCAGAAGGGGATTCAGGGATTGGGAAAGACAATAGGGGAAGCAGGAATTGGAAAAAACAGTAGGAGAAGCAGGAATTAGGAAGGGCAGTAGGGGAAACTGAAATCGGGAAAGACAGAAGAGAAAGAAGGTATCTAGAAGAACAGAAGGGGATGCAGGAATCAGGAAAGACAGAATGGCAACGCAGCACTCAGGAGACGCAGAAGGTAAGGCAAGAATTGAGAAAGAAAGAAGGGGAAGCAGAAAAATAATTAAAAACAAGGGTCAAGTAAATCAGGATAAACAGATGAAGTTCCAGGTATCTGAAAAAACAGTATAGGAGGCAGGAATCGAGAAAGACATTAGGGAAACCAGGAACCGGGAAAAAGTAGGAAGAGAATTCAGGAATCTGGAAGAACAGAAGGGGACACAGGAATCAGGAAAGACTGAAGAACCATGCAGGAATCTGGAAGGACAGAAGGGGTTGCAGGAATCGAGAAAGAAACAAGGGGACACAAAAATCGGAAAAGTCACAAGGGAAAAATAAATCATGAAAGACAGAAAGGCAATGCAGGACTCAGGAAATGTAGAAGGTAAGGCAGGAATTGGGAAAGAAAGAAAGAAAGGGAAGCAGAAATAAGAAAAGAAAAAGGGGTCAAATAAATCAGAAAAGACAGATGATGTTCCAGGTATCTGGAAAGACAGTAGGGGATGCAGGAACCAAGAAAAAGTAGTAAGATAATTCAGGAATCTGGAAGAGCAGTAGGGGACACAGGAATCAAGAAAGACTGAAGGGCCATGAAGGAATCTGGAAGGCCAGAAGGGGTTGCAGAAGTAAGACAGAAAAGGATACAGGCATTGGGAAAGATTGAAGGGGAAGCAGGAATTGGGAAAGAGAATAAATTCAGAAATCTGGAAGGATGGAAGGGAGTGCAGCAATCAGGAAAGACAGAAAGACCACATACGAATGTGGAAGGGGAGAAAAAAAGGCAGAAATAACAAAAGACAGAAAGGGCTGCAAGAGTTCAAAGAATTCAGGAAAATCACAAGGGGACACAGAAAACTTGAAAGACAGAATGGGACACAAAATTCAGGAAGGACATAAGAGGATGTAGTAATTGGGAAAGACAGAAGGGGGACACAGAAATCAAGAAACACAAAAGGAGGACATAGAAATCTGAAAAGACAAATAATCGGGAAAGACAGAAAGGGAAAAATAATTCAGGAAAGACAGGAAGGCAATGCAGGACTCTTGAAAGGCAGAAGGTTAGCCGGGAATTTTAAAAGAAAGAAAGGGAAGCAGAAAACAGAATAGAAAAAAGGGGTCAAATAAATCTGTAAAGACAGATGAAATTCAAGGTATCTGGAAAGACAGTAGGGAATGCAAGAATCGAGATTGACATTAGGGGAAGCAGGAATCTGGAAAAAGATGGAAGATAATTCAGGAATCTGGAAGAACAGAAGGGGACACAGGGATCATAAAAGACTGAAGGGCCATGCAGGATTCTGGAAGGACAGAAGGGGTTGCAGGAATAGAGTAATACAGAAATAGATACATGCATTGGGAAAAATAGAAGGAGAAGCAGGAATCGGGAAAGAAGGATGGAAGGAAAAGGAGAAGGATTCTGGAAAAAAAGGATTCAGAAATCTGTAAGAATGGAAGGGGATACAGCAAACAGGAAAGACAGAAAGGCCACCTAGGAATGTGGAAGGACAGAAGAAAATGCAGAAATAAAGAAAGACAGAAGGGGGTCCAAGAGTTCACAGGAATCAGGAAAAACACAAGGGGAAACAGAAAACTTGAAAGACAGAACGGGACACAAAATTCAGGAAGGACATAAGGGGATGGAGGAATCGGGAAAAACAGCAAGGGACATACAAATCTGGAAAGACAAAAGGGGACACAGAAATTGTAATAGGCAAAAGAGGCAAATAAACCAGGAGAGACAGAAGACAATGCAGGTATCAGGAGAGAAAGAAGGGGAAGCAGGAATCGGGAAAAACAGAAGGGTACACAGAAATCAGGAATGACAAAAGGAGACACAGAAATCAGAATAGACTAAATAGGACAATTAAAGTAGGAATGACAGAAGACAATGCGAGAATTGGTAAGGACAGATTGTGAAGCAGGCATCGGGAAAGAAAAGAAAGAATGCAGGAACCGGGAAGAACAGAAGGGGAAGCACGAATTGAGCACGTCAGAAAGGGAGGCAGATTTTGGAAAAGATAGAAGAGGAAGCAGGAATCTCAAAAGACATAAGAGGCCATAGAAATCAGGAAAGACATAAGAGGACACAAGGGTCAGGAAAGAGACTGAAGGACACAGTTCATTTGAAAGACAGAAAGGGACACAGAATTCAGGAAAGACAGAAGCCAATCTAGGAAACAGGAAAGACAGAATAGGAAGCAGGACTCGGGAATGACATAAGGGGACACAGAAATCAGGTAAGAGAGAATAGGACACAGAAATCAGAATACACAAAAGGGGACAAATAAATTAGAAAAGACCGAAGACAGTGCAAAAAAGGGAAAGACAGAAGGGTACACAGAAATCGGGAAATACATCAGGTGACGCGGAAATCAGGAAAGATGGAATGGAAAACAGGAATTTGGAAAGACAGAAGAAAATGCAGGAATTGGGAATGACAGAAAGCAGGAATCCAAAGGGATGCATACATTGAGAAAGACAGAAGGGTAAGCAGGAACCTGAAAAGACATAAGAGAACATAGAAAACAGGAAAGACATAAGGGGACACATAAATCAGGAAAGATATAAAAGAACACATGAAATTTGAAAGAAAGAAAGGAATGCAGTACCTAATATACTATCATCATGCTTTACTCATACATACTCATTTCCTATTATATGTTAATTGGCATTCATCTCAAGTAACCAATCGGCTCACCATGTAGGAGTATATTTGTGATTTTTGTGTGCAACTTTTCATCACATCAATTAAGCCCATTTTGCGTTCATCCCTACATAAGGCCCAATGTGCTATATATACATCTATATCATATATCAGGAACCTATTATCACACATCTGTCTTTTTCCAGGTAACACATCCTCATGAAGCAAAAAACGAGATCAACAGCCAACTAAACTACATCTCTGAACTATTGTGAGGCTACCTTCACCCTAAATGTCAACTCAGGACAACTGTGAGGTCATCTGTACCATAACACATATACTCAAAAGAGAGTGAGATCACCTGCACCGCAATCTCCACCCACAGAGTCACATGTGAACTGGATCCCATGTCATCGATATTTCCATGGTACAAGTTCGGTCATCTGCCTCTGACGGCAGGAGAGGAGCGAAGCTTGGAGCAGATGATTAACCACAGGATCAGGTAATTAATATGAATATTAATTACTGATAACTTTCAGGCTAGACTGTTTCTAGACCTGCAGATGTATGGTAATAGCTTCCTGGTATACTGTATATGGATATATATATTATATATAAATACACAAAATTCATATTTGTTATGACTACATATCAGGAAAGATAGAAGGGGAAGCAGGAATCAGGAAACACAAAAGAAGACACAGAAATAGAAAAACACAAAAGGGGACACAGAAACCAGGAAATAGAGAAGTGTATGCATGAATCGGGAAAGTCAGAAGGGGATTCAGGGATTGGGAAAGACAATAGGGGAAGCAGGAATTGGAAAAAACAGTAGGAGAAGCAGGAATTAGGAAGGGCAGTAGGGGAAACTGAAATCGGGAAAGACAGAAGAGAAAGAAGGTATCTAGAAGAACAGAAGGGGATGCAGGAATCAGGAAAGACAGAATGGCAACGCAGCACTCAGGAGACGCAGAAGGTAAGGCAAGAATTGAGAAAGAAAGAAGGGGAAGCAGAAAAATAATTAAAAACAAGGGTCAAGTAAATCAGGATAAACAGATGAAGTTCCAGGTATCTGAAAAAACAGTATAGGAGGCAGGAATCGAGAAAGAAATTAGGGAAACCAGGAACCGGGAAAAAGTAGGAAGAGAATTCAGGAATCTGGAAGAACAGAAGGGGACACAGGAATCAGGAAAGACTGAAGGGCTAAGCAGGAATCTGGAAGGACAGAAGGGGTTGCAGGAATCGAGAAAGAAACAAGGGGACACAAAAATCGGAAAAGTCACAAGGGAAAAATAAATCATGAAAGACAGAAAGGCAATGCAGGACTCAGGAAATGTAGAAGGTAAGGCAGGAATTGGGAAAGAAAGAAAGAAAGGGAAGCAGAAATAAGAAAAGAAAAAGGGGTCAAATAAATCAGAAAAGACAGATGATGTTCCAGGTATCTGGAAAGACAGTAGGGGATGCAGGAACCAAGAAAAAGTAGTAAGATAATTCAGGAATCTGGAAGAGCAGTAGGGGACACAGGAATCAAGAAAGACTGAAGGGCCATGCAGGAATCTGGAAGGACAGAAGGGGATGCAGGAGTAAGACAGAAAAGGATACAGGCATTGGGAAAGATTGAAGGGGAAGCAGGAATTGGGAAAGAGAATAAATTCAGAAATCTGGAAGGATGGAAGGGAATGCAGCAATCAGGAAAGACAGAAAGACCACATACGAATGTGGAAGGGGATAAAAAAAGGCAGAAATAACAAAAGACAGAAAGTGCTGCAAGAGTTCAAAGGAATCAGGAAAATCACAGGGGGACACAGAAAACTTGAAAGACAAAATGGGACACAAAATTCAGGAAGGACATAAGAGGATGTAGTAATTGGGAAAGACAGAAGGGGGACACAGAAATCAAGAAACACAAAAGGAGGACATAGAAATCTGAAAAGACAAATAATCGGGAAAGACAGAAAGGGAAAAATAATTCAGGAAAGACAGGAAGGCAATGCAGGACTCTTGAAAGGCAGAAGGTTAGCCGGGAATTTTAAAAGAAAGAAAGGGAAGCAGAAAACAGAATAGAAAAAAGGGGTCAAATAAATCTGTAAAGACAGATGAAATTCAAGGTATCTGGAAAGACAGTAGGGAATGCGAGAATCGAGATTGACATTAGGGGAAGCAGGAATCTGCAAAAAGATGGAAGAGAATTCAGGAATCTGGAAGAACAGAAGGGGACACAGGGATCATGAAAGACTGAAGGGCCATGCAGGATTCTGGAAGGACAGAAGGGGTTGCAGGAATAGAGTAGTACAGAAATAGATACATGCATTGGGAAAAATAGAAGGAGAAGCAGTAATCGGGAAAGAAGGATGGAAGGAAAAGGAGAAGGATTCTGGAAAAAAAGGATTCAGAAATCTGTAAGAATGGAAGGGGATACAGCAAACAGGAAAGACAGAAAGGCCACCTAGGAATGTGGAAGGACAGAAGAAAATGCAGAAATAAAGAAAGACAGAAGTGGGTACAAGAGTTCACAGGAATCAGGAAAAACACAAGGGGAAACAGAAAACTTGAAAGACAGAACGGGACACAAAATTCAGGAAGGACATAAGGGGATGGAGGAATCGGGAAAAACAGCAAGGGACATACAAATCTGGAAAGACAAAAGGGGACACAGAAATTGTAATAGGCAAAAGAGGCAAATAAACCAGGAGAGACAGAAGACAATGCAGGTATCAGGAGAGACAGAAGGGGAAGCAGGAATCGGGAAAAACAGAAGGGTACACAGAAATCAGGAATGACAAAAGGAGACACAGAAATCAGAATAGACTAAATAGGACAATTAAAATAGGAATGACAGAAGACAATGCGAGAATTGGTAAGGACAGATTGTGAAGCAGGGATCGGGAAAGAAAAGAAAGAATGCAGGAACCGGGAAGAACAGAAGGGGATGCACGAATTGAGCACATCAGAAAGGAAGGCAGATTTTGGAAAAGATAGAAGAGGAAGCAGGAATCTCAAAAGACATAAGAGGACATAGAAATCAGGAAAGACATAAGAGGACACAAGGGTCAGGAAAGAGACTGAAGGACACAGTCCATTTGAAAGACAGAAAGGGACACAGAATTCAGGAAAGACAGAAGCCAATCTAGGAAACAGGAAAGACAGAATAGGAAGCAGGACTCGGGAATGACATAAGGGAACACAGAAATCAGGTAAGAGAGAATAGGACACAGAAATCAGAATACACAAAAGGGGACAAATAAATTAGAAAAGACCGAAGACAGTGCAAAAAAGTGAAAGACAGAAGGGTACACAGAAATCGGGAAATACATCAGGTGACGCGGAAATCAGGAAAGATGGAATGGAAAACAGGAATTTGGAAAGACAGAAGAAAATGCAGGAATTGGGAATGAAAGAAAGCAGGAATCAAAAGGGATGCATACATTGAGAAAGACAGAAGGGTAAGCAGGAACCTGAAAAGACATAAGAGAACATAGAAAACAGGAAAGACATAAGGGGACACATGAATCAGGAAAGATATAAAAAGGACACATGAAATTTGAAAGAAAGAAAGGAATGCAGTACCTAATATACTATCATCATGCATTACTTATACATACTCATTTCCTATTATATGTTATTTGGCATTCATCTCAAGTAACCAATCGGCTCACCATGTAGGAGTATATTTGTGATTTTTGTGTGCAACTTTTCATCACATCAATTAAGCCCATTTTGCGTTCATCCCTACATAAGGCCCAATGTGCTATATATACATCTATATCATATATCAGGAACCTATTATCACACATCTGTCTTTTTCCAAGTAAGACATCCTCATGAAGCAAAAAACGAGATCAACAGCCAACTAAACTACATCTCTGAACTATTGTGAGGCTACCTTCACCCTAAATGTCAACTCAGGACAACTGTGAGGTCATCTGTACCATAACACATATACTCAAAAGAGAGTGAGATCACCTGCACCGCAATCTCCACCCACAGAGTCACATGTGAACTGGATCCCATGTCATCGATATTTCCATGGTACAAGTTCGGTCATCTGCCTCTGACGGCAGGAGAGGAGCGAAGCTTGGAGCAGATGATTAACCACAGGAGCAGGTAATTAATATGAATATTAATTACTGATAACTTTCAGGCTAGACTGTTTCTAGACCTGCAGAGGTGTGGTAATAGCTTCCTGGTATACTGTATATGGATATATATATTATATATAAATACACAAAATTCATATTTGTTATGACTACATATCAGGAAAGATAGAAGGGGGAGCAGGAATCAGGAAACACAAAAGAAGACACAGAAATAGAAAAACACAAAAGGGGACACAGAAACCAGGAAATAGAGAAGTGTATGCATGAATCGGGAAAGTCAGAAGGGGATTCAGGGATTGGGAAAGACAATAGGGGAAGCAGGAATTGGAAAAAACAGTAGGAGAAGCAGGAATTAGGAAGGTCAGTAGGGGAAACTGAAATCGGGAAAGACAGAAGAGAAAGAAGGTATCTAGAAGAACAGAAGGGGATGCAGGAATCAGGAAAGACAGAATGGCAATGCAGCACTCAGGAGACGCAGAAGGTAAGGCAGGAATTGAGAAAGAAAGAAGGGGAAGCAGAAAAAGAATTAAAAACAAGGGTCCAGTAAATCAGGATAAACAGATGAAGTTCCAGGTATCTGAAAAAACAGTATAGGAGGCAGGAATCGAGAAAGAAATTAGGGAAACCAGGAACCGGGAAAAAGAAGGAAGAGAATTCAGGAATCTGGAAGAACAGAAGGGGACACAGGAATCAGGAAAGACTGAAGGGCTATGCAGGAATCTGGAAGGACAGAAGGGGTTGCAGGAATCGAGAAAGAAACAAGGGGACACAAAAATCGGAAAAGTCACAAGGGAAAAATAAATCATGAAAGACAGAAAGGCAATGCAGGACTCAGGAAATGTAGAAGGTAAGACAGGAATTGGGAAAGAAAGAAAGAAAGGGAAGCAGAAATAAGAAAAGAAAAAGGGGTCAAATAAATCAGAAAAGACAGATGATGTTCCAGGTATCTGGAAAGACAGTAGGAGATGCAGGAACCAAGAAAAAGTAGTAAGATAATTCAGGAATCTGGAAGAGCAGTAGGGGACACGGGAATCAAGAAAGACTGAAGGGCCATGCAGGAATCTGGAAGGACAGAAGGGGTTGCAGGAGTAAGACAGAAAAGGATACAGGCATTGGGAAAGATTGAAGGGGAAGCAGGAATTAGGAAAGAGAATAAATTCAGAAATCTGGAAGGATGGAAGGGAATGCAGCAATCAGGAAAGACAGAAAGACCACATACGAATGTGGAAGGGGAGAAAAAAAGGCAGAAATAACAAAAGACAGAAAGGGCTGCAAGAGTTCAAAGGAATCAGGAAAATCACAGGGGGACACAGAAAACTTGAAAGACAAAATGGGACACAAAATTCAGGAAGGACATAAGAGGATGTAGTAATTGGGAAAGACAGAAGGGGGACACAGAAATCAAGAAACACAAAAGGAGGACATAGAAATCTGAAAAGACAAATAATCGGGAAAGACAGAAAGGGAAAAATAATTCAGGAAAGACAGGAAGGCAATGCAGGACTCTTGAAAGGCAGAAGGTTAGCCGGGAATTTTAAACGAAAGAAAGGGAAGCAGAAAACAGAATAGGAAAAAAGGGGTCAAATAAATCTGTAAAGACAAATGAAATTCAAGGTATCTGGAAAGACAGTAGGGAATGCGAGAATCGAGATTGACATTAGGGGAAGCAGGAATCTGGAAAAAGATGGAAGAGAATTCAGGAATCTGGAAGAACAGAAGGGGACACAGGGATCATGAAAGACTGAAGGGCCATGCAGGATTCTGGAAGGACAGAAGGGGTTGCAGGAATAGAGTAGTACAGAAATAGATACATGCATTGGGAAAAATAGAAGAAGAAGCAGGAATCGGGAAAGAAGGATGGAAGGAAAAGGAGAAGGATTCTGGAAAAAAAGGATTCAGAAATCTGTAAGAATGGAAGGGGATACAGCAAACAGGAAAGACAGAAAGGCCACCTAGGAATGTGGAAGGACAGAAGAAAATTCAGAAATAAAGAAAGACAGAAGGGGGTACAAGAGTTCACAGGAATCAGGAAAAACACAAGGGGAAACAGAAAAGTTGAAAGACAGAACGGGACACAAAATTCAGGAAGGACATAAGGGGATGGAGGAATCGGGAAAAACAGCAAGGGACATACAAATCTGGAAAGACAAAAGGGGACACAGAAATTGTAATAGGCAAAAGAGGCAAATAAACCAGGAGAGACAGAAGACAATGCAGGTATCAGGAGAGACAGAAGGGGAAGCAGGAATCGGGAAAAACAGAAGGGTACACAGAAATCAGGAATGACAAAAGGAGACACAGAAATCAGAATAGACTAAATAGGACAATTAAAGTAGGAATGACAGAAGACAATGCGAGAATTGGTAAAGACAGATTGTGAAGCAGGGATCGGGAAAGAAAAGAAAGAATGCAGGAACCGTGAAGAACAGAAGGGGATGCACGAATTGAGCACATCAGAAAGGGAGGCAGATTTTGGAAAAGATAGAAGAGGAAGCAGGAATCTCAAAAGACATAAGAGGACATAGAAATCAGGAAAGACATAAGAGGACACAAGGGTCAGGAAAGAGACTGAAGGACACAGTCCATTTGAAAGACAGAAAGGGACACAGAATTCAGGAAAGACAGAAGCCAATCTAGGAAACAGGAAAGACAGAATAGGAAGCAGGACTCGGGAATGACATAAGGGAACACAGAAATCAGGTAAGAGAGAATAGGACACAGAAATCAGAATACACAAAAGGGGACAAATAAATTAGAAAAGACCGAAGACAGTGCAAAAAAGTGAAAGACAGAAGGGTACACAGAAATCGGGAAATACATCAGGTGACGCGGAAATCAGGAAAGATGGAATGGAAAACAGGAATTGGGAATGAAAGAAAGCAGGAATCAAAAGGGATGCGTACATTGAGAAAGACAGAAGGGTAAGCAGGAACCTGAAAAGACATAAGAGAACATAGAAAACAGGAAAGACATAAGGGGACACATGAATCAGGAAAGATATAAAAAGGACACATGAAATTTGAAAGAAAGAAAGGAATGCAGTACCTAATATACTATCATCATGCATTACTCATACATACTCATTTCCTATTATATGTTATTTGGCATTCATCTCAAGTAACCAATCGGCTCACCATGTAGGAGTATATTTGTGATTTTTGTGTGCAACTTTTCATCACATCAATTAAGCCCATTTTGCGTTCATCCCTACATAAGGCCCAATGTGCTATATATACATCTATATCATATATCAGGAACCTATTATCACACATCTGTCTTTTTCCAGGTAAGACATCCTCATGAAGCAAAAAACGAGATCAACAGCCAACTAAACTACATCTCTGAACTATTGTGAGGCTACCTTCACCCTAAATGTCAACTCAGGACAACTGTGAGGTCATCTGTACCATAACACATATACTCAAAAGAGAGTGAGATCACCTGCACCGCAATCTCCACCCACAGAGTCACATGTGAACTGGATCCCATGTCATCGATATTTCCATGGTAGAAGTTCGGTCATCTGCCTCTGACGGCAGGAGAGGAGCGAAGCTTGGAGCAGATGATTAACCACAGGAGCAGGTAATTAATATGAATATTAATTACTGATAACTTTCAGGCTAGACTGTTTCTAGACCTGCAGAGGTGTGGTAATAGCTTCCTGGTATACTGTATATGGATATATATATTATATATAAATACACAAAATTCATATTTGTTATGACTACATATCAGGAAAGATAGAAGGGGGAGCAGGAATCAGGAAACACAAAAGAAGACACAGAAATAGAAAAACACAAAAGGGGACACAGAAACCAGGAAATAGAGAAGTGTATGCATGAATCGGGAAAGTCAGAAGGGGATTCAGGGATTGGGAAAGACAATAGGGGAAGCAGGAATTGGAAAAAACAGTAGGAGAAGCAATAATTAGGAAGGTCAGTAGGGGAAACTGAAATCGGGAAAGACAGAAGAGAAAGAAGGTATCTAGAAGAACAGAAGGGGATGCAGGAATCAGGAAAGACAGAATGGCAACGCAGCACTCAGGAGACGCAGAAGGTAAGGCAGGAATTGAGAAAGAAAGAAGGGGAAGCAGAAAAAGAATTAAAAACAAGGGTCCAGTAAATCAGGATAAACAGATGAAGTTCCAGGTATCTGAAAAAACAGTATAGGAGGCAGGAATCGAGAAAGAAATTAGGGAAACCAGGAA
This sequence comes from Mixophyes fleayi, assembly GCF_038048845.1. Taxonomy (NCBI): domain Eukaryota; kingdom Metazoa; phylum Chordata; class Amphibia; order Anura; family Limnodynastidae; genus Mixophyes; species Mixophyes fleayi. The sequence continues at coordinate 234,674,287 of NC_134405.1, forward strand.
CTGGGAAAAAGAAGGAAGAGAATTCAGGAATCTGGAAGAACAGAAGGGGACACAGGAATCAGGAAAGACTGAAGGGCTATGCAGGAATCTGGAAGGACAGAAGGGGTTGCAGGAATCGAGAAAGAAACAAGGGGACACAAAAATCGGAAAAGTCACAAGGGAAAAATAAATCATGAAAGACAGAAAGGCAATGCAGGACTCAGGAAATGTAGAAGGTAAGACAGGAATTGGGAAAGAAAGAAAGAAAGGGAAGCAGAAATAAGAAAAGAAAAAGGGGTCAAATAAATCAGAAAAGACAGATGATGTTCCAGGTATCTGGAAAGACAGTAGGGGATGCAGGAACCAAGAAAAAGTAGTAAGATAATTCAGGAATCTGGAAGAGCAGTAGGGGACACAGGAATCAAGAAAGACTGAAGGGCCATGCAGGAATCTGGAAGGACAGAAGGGGTTGCAGGAGTAGGACAGAAAAGGATACAGGCATTGGGAAAGATTGAAGGGGAAGCAGGAATTGGGAAAGAGAATAAATTCAGAAATCTGGAAGGATGGAAGGGAATGCAGCAATCAGGAAAGACAGAAAGACCACATACGAATGTGGAAGGGGAGAAAAAAATGCAGAAATAACAAAAGACAGATAGGGCTGCAAGAGTTCAAAGGAATCAGGAAAATCACAGGGGGACACAGAAAACTTGAAAGACAAAATGGGACACAAAATTCAGGAAGGACATAAGAGGATGTAGTAATTGGGAAAGACAGAAGGGGGACACAGAAATCAAGAAACACAAAAGGAGGACATAGAAATCTGAAAAGACAAATAATCGGGAAAGACAGAAAGGGAAAAATAATTCAGGAAAGACAGGAAGGCAATGCAGGACTCTTGAAAGGCAGAAGGTTAGCCGGGAATTTTAAACGAAAGAAAGGGAAGCAGAAAACAGAATAGGAAAAAAGGGGTCAAATAAATCTGTAAAGACAGATGAAATTCAAGGTATCTGGAAAGACAGTAGGGAATGCGAGAATCGAGATTGACATTAGGGGAAGCAGGAATCTGGAAAAAGATGGAAGAGAATTCAGGAATCTGGAAGAACAGAAGGGGACACAGGGATCATGAAAGACTGAAGGGCCATGCAGGATTCTGGAAGGACAGAAGGGGTTGCAGGAATAGAGTAGTACAGAAATAGATACATGCATTGGGAAAAATAGAAGAAGAAGCAGGAATCGGGAAAGAAGGATGGAAGGAAAAGGAGAAGGATTCTGGAAAAAAAGGATTCAGAAATCTGTAAGAATGGAAGGGGATACAGCAAACAGGAAAGACAGAAAGGCCACCTAGGAATGTGGAAGGACAGAAGAAAATGCAGAAATAAAGAAAGACAGAAGGGGGTACAAGAGTTCACAGGAATCAGGAAAAACACAAGGGGAAACAGAAAACTTGAAAGACAGAACGGGACACAAAATTCAGGAAGGACATAAGGGGATGGAGGAATCGGGAAAAACAGCAAGGGACATACAAATCTGGAAAGACAAAAGGGGACACAGAAATTGTAATAGGCAAAAGAGGCAAATAAACCAGGAGAGACAGAAGACAATGCAGGTATCAGGAGAGACAGAAGGGGAAGCAGGAATCGGGAAAAACAGAAGGGTACACAGAAATCAGGAATGACAAAAGGAGACACAGAAATCAGAATAGACTAAATAGGACAATTAAAGTAGGAATGACAGAAGACAATGCGAGAATTGGTAAAGACAGATTGTGAAGCAGGGATCGGGAAAGAAAAGAAAGAATGCAGGGACCGGGAAGAACAGAAGGGGATGCACGAATTGAGCACATCAGAAAGGGAGGCAGATTTTGGAAAAGCTAGAAGAGGAAGCAGGAATCTCAAAAGACATAAGAGGATATAGAAATCAGGAAAGACATAAGAGGACACAAGGGTCAGGAAAGAGACTGAAGGACACAGTCCATTTGAAAGACAGAAAGGGACACAGAATTCAGGAAAGACAGAAGCCAATCTAGGAAACAGGAAAGACAGAATAGGAAGCAGGACTCGGGAATGACATAAGGGAACACAGAAATCAGGTAAGAGAGAATAGGACACAGAAATCAGAATACACAAAAGGGGACAAATAAATTAGAAAAGACCGAAGACAGTGCAAAAAAGTGAAAGACAGAAGGGTACACAGAAATCGGGAAATACATCAGGTGACGCGGAAATCAGGAAAGATGGAATGGAAAATAGGAATTTGGAAAGACAGAAGAAAATGCAGGAATTGGGAATGAAAGAAAGCAGGAATCAAAAGGGATGCATACATTGAGAAAGACAGAAGGGTAAGCAGGAACCTGAAAATACATAAGAGAACATAACATAGAAAACAGGAAAGACATAAGGGGACACATGAATCAGGAAAGATATAAAAAGGACACATGAAATTTGAAAGAAAGAAAGGAATGCAGTACCTAATATACTATCATCATGCATTACTCATACATACTCATTTCCTATTATATGTTATTTGGCATTCATCTCAAGTAACCAATCGGCTCACCATGTAGGAGTATATTTGTGATTTTTGTGTGCAACTTTTCATCACATCAATTAAGCCCATTTTGCGTTCATCCCTACATAAGGCCCAATGTGCTATATATACATCTATATCATATATCAGGAACCTATTATCACACATCTGTCTTTTTCCAGGTAAGACATCCTCATGAAGCAAAAAACGAGATCAACAGCCAACTAAACTACATCTCTGAACTATTGTGAGGCTACCTTCACCCTAAATGTCAACTCAGGACAACTGTGAGGTCATCTGTACCATAACACATATACTCAAAAGAGAGTGAGATCACCTGCACCGCAATCTCCACCCACAGAGTCACATGTGAACTGGATCCCATGTCATCGATATTTCCATGGTACAAGTTCGGTCATCTGCCTCTGACGGCAGGAGAGGAGCGAAGCTTGGAGCAGATGATTAACCACAGGAGCAGGTAATTAATATGAATATTAATTACTGATAACTTTCAGGCTAGACTGTTTCTAGACCTGCAGAGGTGTGGTAATAGCTTCCTGGTATACTGTATATGGATATATATATTATATATAAATACACAAAATTCATATTTGTTATGACTACATATCAGGAAAGATAGAAGGGGGAGCAGGAATCAGGAAACACAAAAGAAGACACAGAAATAGAAAAACACAAAAGGGGACACAGAAACCAGGAAATAGAGAAGTGTATGCATGAATCGGGAAAGTCAGAAGGGGATGCAGGAATCAGGAAAGACAGAATGGCAACGCAGCACTCAGGAGACGCAGAAGGTAAGGCAGGAATTGAGAAAGAAAGAAGGGGAAGCAGAAAAAGAATTAAAAACAAGGGTCCAGTAAATCAGGATAAACAGATGAAGTTCCAGGTATCTAAAAAAACAGTATAGGAGGCAGGAATCGAGAAAGAAATTAGGGAAACCAGGAACCGGGAAAAAGTAGGAAGAGAATTAGGGAATCTGGAAGAACAGAAGGGGACACAGGAATCAGGAAAGACTGAAGGGCTATGCAGGAATCTGGAAGGACAGAAGGGGTTGCAGGAATCGAGAAAGAAACAAGGGGACACAAAAATCGGAAAAGTCACAAGGGAAAAATAAATCATGAAAGACAGAAAGGCAATGCAGGACTCAGGAAATGTAGAAGGTAAGGCAGGAATTGGGAAAGAAAGAAAGAAAGTGAAGCAGAAATAAGAAAAGGAAAAGGGGTCAAATAAATCAGAAAAGACAGATGATGTTCCAGGTATCTGGAAAGACAGTAGGGGATGCAGGAACCAAGAAAAAGTAGTAAGATAATTCAGGAATCTGGAAGAGCAGTTGGGGACACAGGAATCAAGAAAGACTGAAGGGCCATGCAGGAATCTGGAAGGACAGAAGGGGTTGCATGAGTAAGACAGAAAAGGATACAGGCATTGGGAAAGATTGAAGGGGAAGCAGGAATTGGGAAAGAGAATAAATTCAGAAATCTGGAAGGATGGAAGGGAATGCAGCAATCAGGAAAGACAGAAAGACCACATACGAATGTGGAAGGGGAGAAAAAAAGGCAGAAATAACAAAAGACAGATAGGGCTGCAAGAGTTCAAAGGAATCAGGAAAATCACAGGGGGACACAGAAAACTTGAAAGACAAAATGGGACACAAAATTCAGGAAGGACATAAGAGGATGTAGTAATTGGGAAAGACAGAAGGGGGACACAGAAATCAAGAAACACAAAAGGAGGACATAGAAATCTGAAAAGACAAATAATCGGGAAAGACAGAAAGGGAAAAATAATTCAGGAAAGACAGGAAGGCAATGCAGGACTCTTGAAAGGCAGAAGGTTAGCCGGGAATTTTAAACGAAAGAAAGGGAAGTAGAAAACAGAATAGAAAAAAGGGGTCAAATAAATCTGTAAAGACAGATGAAATTCAAGGTATCTGGAAAGACAGTAGGGAATGCAAGAATCGAGATTAACATTAGGGGAAGCAGGAATCTGGAAAAAGATGGAAGATAATTCAGGAATCTGGAAGAACAGAAGGGGACACAGGGATCATGAAAGACTGAAGGGCCATGCAGGATTCTGGAAGGACAGAAGGGGTTGCAGGAATAGAGTAGTACAGAAATAGATACATGCATTGGGAAAAATAGAAGGAGAAGCATGAATCGGGAAAGAAGGATGGAAGGAAAAGGAGAAGGATTCTGGAAAAAAAGGATTCAGAAATCTGTAAGAATGGAAGGGGATACAGCAAACAGGAAAGACAGAAAGGCCACCTAGAAATGTGGAAGGACAGAAGAAAATGCAGAAATAAAGAAAGACAGAAGGGGGTACACGAGTTCACAGGAATCAGGAAAAACACAAGGGGAAACAGAAAACTTGAAAGACAGAACGGGACACAAAATTCAGGAAGGACATAAGGGGATGGAGGAATCGGGGAAAACAGCAAGGGACATACAAATCTGGAAAGACAAAAGGGGACACAGAAGTTGTAATAGGCAAAAGAGGCAAATAAACCAGGAGAGACAGAAGACAATGCAGGTATCAGGAGAGACAGAAGGGGAAGCAGGAATCGGGAAAAACAGAAGGGTACACAGAAATCAGCAATGACAAAAGGAGACACAGAAATCAGAATAGACTAAATAGGACAATTAAAGTAGGAATGACAGAAGACAATGCGAGAATTGGTAAAGACAGATTGTGAAGCAGGGATCGGGAAAGAAAAGAAAGAATGCAGGAACCGGGAAGAACAGAAGGGGATGCACGAATTGAGCATGTCAGAAAGGGAGGCAGATTTTAGAAAAGATAGAAGAGGAAGCAGGAATCTCAAAAGACATAAGAGGACATAGAAATCAGGAAAGACATAAGAGGACACAAGGGTCAGGAAAGAGACTGAAGGACACAGTTCATTTGAAAGACAGAAAGGGACACAGAATTCAGGAAAGACAGAAGCCAATCTAGGAAACAGGAAAGACAGAATAGGAAGCAGGACTCGGGAATGACATAAGGGAACACAGAAATCAGGTAAGAGAGAATAGGACACAGAAATCAGAATACACAAAAGGGGACAAATAAATTAGAAAAGACCGAAGACAGTGCAAAAAAGTGAAAGACAGAAGGGTACACAGAAATCGGGAAATACATCAGGTGACGCGGAAATCAGGAAAGATGGAATGGAAAACAGGAATTTGGAAAGACAGAAGAAAATGCAGGAATTGGGAATGACAGAAAGCAGGAATCAAAAGGGATGCATACATTGAGAAAGACAGAAGGGTAAGCAGGAACCTGAAAAGACATAAGAGAACATAGAAAACAGGAAAGACATAAGGGGACACATGAATCAGGAAAGATATAAAAGGACACATGAAATTTGAAAGAAAGAAAGGAATGCAGTACCTAATATACTATCATCATGCTTTCCTCATACATACTCATTTCCTATTATATGTTAATTGGCATTCATCTCAAGTAACCAATCGGCTCACCATGTAGGAGTATATTTGTGATTTTTGTGTGCAACTTTTCATCACATCAATTAAGCCCATTTTGCGTTCATCCCTACATAAGGACCAATGTGCTATATATACATCTATATCATATATCAGGAACCTATTATCACACATCTGTCTTTTTCCAGGTAAGACATCCTCATAAAGCAAAAAACGAGATCAACTGCCAACTAAACTGCATCTCTGAACTATTGTGAGGCTACCTTCACCCTAAATGTCAACTCAGGACAACTGTGAGGTCATCTGTACCATAACACATATACTCAAAAGAGAGTGAGATCACCTGCACCGCAATCTCCACCCACAGAGTCACATGTGAACTGGATCCCATGTCATCGATATTTCCATGGTATAAGTTCGGTCATCTGCCTCTGACGGCAGGAGAGGAGCGAAGCTTGGAGCAGATGATTAACCACAGGAGCAGGTAATTAATATGAATATTAATTACTGATAACTTTCAGGCTAGACTCTGTTTCTAGACCTGCAGAGGTGCGGTAATAGCTTCCTGGTATACTGTATATGGATGTATATATTATATATAAATACACAAAATTCATATTTGTTATGGCTACATATCAGTAAAGATAGAAGGAGGAGCAGGATACAGGAAACACAAAAGAAGACACAGAAATAGAAAAACACAAAAGGGGACACAGAAACCAGGAAATAGAGAAGTGTATGCATGAATCGGGAAAGTCAGAAGGGGAGTCAGGGATTGGGAAAGACAATAGGGGAAGCAGGAATTGGAAAAAACAGTAGGAGAAGCAGGAATTAGGAAGGGCAGTAGGGGAAACTGAAATCGGGAAAGACAGAAGAGAAAGAAGGTATCTAGAAGAACAGAAGGGGATGCAGGAATCAGGAAAGACAGAATGGCAACGCAGCACTCAGGAGACGCAGAAGGTAAGGCAGGAATTGAGAAAGAAAGAAGGGGAAGCAGAAAAAGAATTAAAAACAAGGGTCAAGTAAATCAGGATAAACAGATGAAGTTCCAGGTATCTGAAAAAACAGTATAGGAGGCAGGAATCGAGAAAGACATTAGGGAAACCAGGAACCGGGAAAAAGTAGGAAGAGAATTCAGGAATCTGGAAGAACAGAAGGGGACACAGGAATCAGGAAAGACTGAAGGGCTATGCAGGAATCTGGAAGGACAGAAGGGGTTGCAGGAATCGAGAAAGAAACAAGGGGACACAAAAATCGGAAAAGTCACAAGGGAAAAATAAATCATGAAAGACAGAAAGGCAATGCAGGACTCAGGAAATGTAGAAGGTAAGGCAGGAATTGGGAAAGAAAGAAAGAAAGGGAAGCAGAAATAAGAAAAGAAAAAGGGGTCAAATGAATCAGAAAAGACAGATGATGTTCCAGGTATCTGGAAAGACAGTAGGGGATGCAGGAACCAAGAAAAAGTAGTAAGATAATTCAGGAATCTGGAAGAGCAGTAGGGGACACAGAAATCAAGAAAGACTGAAGGGCCATGCAGGAATCTGGAAGGACAGAAGGGGTTGCAGGAGTAAGACAGAAAAGGATACAGGCATTGGGAAAGATTGAAGGGGAAGCAGGAATTGGGAAAGAGAATAAATTCAGAAATCTGGAAGGATGGAAGGGAATGCAGCAATCAGGAAAGACAGAAAGACCACATACGAATGTGGAAGGGGAGAAAAAAAGGCAGAAATAACAAAAGACAGAAAGGGCTGCAAGAGTTCAAAGGAATCAGGAAAATCACAAGGGGACACAGAAAACTTGAAAGACAGAATGGGACACAAAATTCAGGAAGGACATAAGAGGATGTAGTAATTGGGAAAGACAGAAGGGGGACACAGAAATCAAGAAACACAAAAGGAGGACATAGAAATCTGAAAAGACAAATAATCGGGAAAGACAGAAAGGGAAAAATAATTCAGGAAAGACAGGAAGGCAATGCAGGACTCTTGAAAGGCAGAAGGTTAGCCGGGAATTTTAAAAGAGAGAAAGGGAAGCAGAAAACAGAATAGAAAAAAGGGGTCAAATAAATCTGTAAAGACAGATGAAATTCAAGGTATCTGGAAAGACAGTAGGGAATGCGAGATTTGAGATTGACATTAGGGGAAGCAGGAATCTGGAAAAAGATGGAAGAGAATTCAGGAATCTGGAAGAACAGAAGGGGACACAGGGATCATGAAAGACTGAAGGGCCATGCAGGATTCTGGAAGGACAGAAGGGGTTGCAGGAATAGAGTAGTACAGAAATAGATACATGCATTGGGAAAAATAGAAGGAGAAGCAGGAATCGGGAAAGAAGGATGGAAGGAAAAGGAGAAGGATTCTGGAAAAAAAGGATTCAGAAATCTGTAAGAATGGAAGGGGATACAGCAAACAGGAAAGACAGAAAGGCCACCTAGGAATGTGGAAGGACAGAAGAAAATGCAGAAATAAAGAAAGACAGAAGGGGGTACAAGAGTTCACAGGAATCAGGAAAAACACAAGGGGAAACAGAAAACTTGAAAGACAGAACAGGACACAAAATTCAGGAAGGACATAAGGGGATGGAGGAATCGGGAAAAACAGCAAGGGACATACAAATCTGGAAAGACAAAAGGGGACACAGAAATTGTAATAAGCAAAAGAGGCAAATAAACCAGGAGAGACAGAAGACAATGCAGGTATCAGGAGAGACAGAAGGGGAAGCAGGAATCGGGAAAAACAGAAGGGTACACAGAAATCAGGAATGACAAAAGGAGACACAGAAATCAGAATAGACTAAATAGGACAATTAAAGTAGGAATGACAGAAGACAATGCGAGAATTGGTAAAGACAGATTGTGAAGCAGGGATCGGGAAAGAAAAGAAAGAATGCAGGAACCGGGAAGAACAGAAGGGGATGCACGAATTGAGCACGTCAGAAAGGGAGGCAGATTTTGGAAAAGATAGAAGAGGAAGCAGGAATCTCAAAAGACATAAGAGGACATAGAAATCAGGAAAGACATAAGAGGACACAAGGGTCAGGAAAGAGACTGAAGGACACAATTCATTTGAAAGACAGAAAGGGACACAGAATTCAGGAAAGACAGAAGCCAATCTAGGAAACAGAAAAGACAGAATAGGAAGCAGGACTCAGGAATGACATAAGGGAACACAGAAATCAGGTAAGAGAGAATAGGACACAGAAATCAGAATACACAAAAGGGGACAAATAAATTAGAAAAGACCGAAGTCAGTGCAAAAAAGTGAAAGACAGAAGGGTACACAGAAATCGGGAAATACATCAGGTGACGCGGAAATCAGGAAAGATGAAATGGAAAACAGGAATTTGGAAAGACAGAAGAAAATGCAGGAATTGGGAATGACAGAAAGCAGGAATCAAAAGGGATGCATACATTGAGAAAGACAGAAGGGTAAGCAGGAACCTGAAAAGACATAAGAGAACATAGAAAACAGGAAAGACATAAGGGGACACATGAATCAGGAAAGATATAAAAGGACACATGAAATTTGAAAGAAAGAAAGGAATGCAGTACCTAATATACTATCATCATGCTTTACTCATACATACTCATTTCCTATTATATGTTAATTGGCATTCATCTCAAGTAACCAATCGGCTCACCATGTAGGAGTATATTTGTGATTTTTGTGTGCAACTTTTCATCACATCAATTAAGCCCATTTTGCGTTCATCCCTACATAAGGCCCAATGTGCTATATATACATCTATATCATATATCAGGAACCTATTATCACACATCTGTCTTTTTCCAGGTAAGACATCCTCATGAAGCAAAAAACGAGATCAACAGCCAACTAAACTACATCTCTGAACTATTGTGAGGCTACCTTCACCCTAAATGTCAACTCAGGACAACTGTGAGGTCATCTGTACCATAACACATATTCTCAAAAGAGAGTGAGATCACCTGCACCGCAATCTCCACCCACAGAGTCACATGTGAACTGGATCCCATGTCATCGATATTTCCATGGTACAAGTTCGGTCATCTGCCTCTGACGGCAGGAGAGGAGCGAAGCTTGGAGCAGATGATTAACCACAGGAGCAGGTAATTAATATGAATATTAATTACTGATAACTTTCAGACTAGACTCTGTTTCTAGACCTGCAGAGGTGTGGTAATAGCTTCCTGGTATACTGTATATGGATATATATATTATATATAAATACACAAAATTCATATTTGTTATGGCTACATATCAGGAAAGATAGAAGGGGAGCAGGAATCAGGAAACACAAAAGAAGACACAGAAATAGAAAAACACAAAAGGGGACACAGAAACCAGGAAATAGAGAAGTGTATGCATGAATCGGGAAAGTCAGAAGGGGATTCAGGGATTGGGAAAGACAATAGGGGAAGCAGGAATTGGAAAAAACAGTAGGAGAAGCAGGAATTAGGAAGGGCAGTAGGGGAAACTGAAATCGGGAAAGACAGAAGAGAAAAAAGGTATCTAGAAGAACAGAAGGGGATGCAGGAATCAGGAAAGACAGAATGGCAACGCAGCACTCAGGAGACGCAGAAGGTAAGGCAGGAATTGAGAAAGAAAGAAGGGGAAGCAGAAAAAGAATTAAAAACAAGGGTCAAGTAAATCAGGATAAACAGATGAAGTTCCAGGTATCTGAAAAAACAGTATAGGAGGCAGGAATCAAGAAAGACATTAGGGAAACCAGGAACCGGGAAAAAGTAGGAAGAGAATTAGGGAATCTGGAAGAACAGAAGGGGACACAGGAATCAGGAAAGACTGAAGGGCTATGCAGGAATCTGGAAGGACAGAAGGGGTTACAGGAATCGAGAAAGAAACAAGGGGACACAAAAATCGGAAAAGTCACAAGGGAAAAATAAATCATGAAAGACAGAAAGGCAATGCAGGACTCAGGAAATGTAGAAGGTAAGGCAGGAATTGGGAAAGAAAGAAAGAAAGGGAAGCAGAAATAAGAAAAGAAAAAGGGGTCAAATAAATCAGAAAAGACAGATGATGTTCCAGGTATCTGGAAAGACAGTAGGGGATGCAGGAACCAAGAAAAAGTAGTAAGATAATTCAGGAATCTGGAAGAGCAGTAGGGGACACAGGAATCAAGAAAGACTGAAGGGCCATGCAGGAATCTAGAAGGACAGAAGGGGTTGCAGGAGTAAGACAGAAAAGGATACAGGCATTGGGAAGGATAGAAGGGGAAGCAGGAATTGGGAAAGAGAATAAATTCAGAAATCTGGAAGGATGGAAGGGAATGCAGCAATCAGGAAAGTCAGAAAGACCACATACGAATGTGGAAGGGGAGAAAAAAAGGCAGAAATAACAAAAGACAGAAAGGGCTGCAAGAGTTCAAAGGAATCAGGAAAATCACAAGGGGACACAGAAAACTTGAAAGACAGAATGGGACACAAAATTCAGGAAGGACATAAGAGGATGTAGTAATTGGGAAAGACAGAAGGGGGACACAGAAATCAAGAAACACAAAAGGAGGTCATAGAAATCTGAAAAGACAAATAATCGGGAAAGACAGAAAGGGAAAAATAATTCAGGAAAGACAGGAAGGCAATGCAGGACTCTTGAAAGGCAGAAGGTTAGCCGGGAATTTTAAAAGAAAGAAAGGGAAGCAGAAAACAGAATAGAAAAAAGGGGTCAAATAAATCTGTAAAGACAGATGAAATTCAAGGTATCTGGAAAGACAGTAGGGAATGCAAGAATCGAGATTGACATTAGGGGAAGCAGGAATCTGGAAAAAGATGGAAGATAATTCAGGAAGCTGGAAGAACAGAAGGGGACACAGGGATCATGAAAGATTGAAGGGCCATGCAGGATTCTGGAAGGACAGAAGGGGTTGCAGGAATAGAGTAGTACAGAAATAGATACATGCATTGGGAAAAATAGAAGGAGAAGCAGGAATCGGGAAAGAAGGATGGAAGGAAAAGGAGAAGGATTCTGGAAAAAAAGGATTCAGAAATCTGTAAGAATGGAAGGGGATACAGCAAACAGGAAAGACAGAAAGGCCACCTAGGAATGTGGAAGGACAGAAGAAAATGCAGAAATAAAGAAAGACAGAAGGGGGTACAAGAGTTCACAGGAATCAGGAAAAACACAAGGGGAAACAGAAAACTTGAAAGACAGAACGGGACACAAAATTCAGGAAGGACATAAGGGGATGGAGGAATCGGGAAAAACAGCAAGGGACATACAAATCTGGAAAGACAAAAGGGGACACAGAAATTGTAATAGGTAAAAGAGGCAAATAAACCAGGAGAGACAGAAGACAATGCAGGTATCAGGAGAGACAGAAGGGGAAGCAGGAATCGGGAAAAACAGAAGGGTACACAGAAATCAGGAATGACAAAAGGAGACACAGAAATCAGAATAGACTAAATAGGACAATTAAAGTAGGAATGACAGAAGACAATCCGAGAATTGGTAAAGACAGATTGTGAAGCAGGGATCGGGAAAGAAAAGAAAGAATGCAGGAACCGGGAAGAACAGAAGGGGATGCACGAATTGAGCACGTCAGAAAGGGAGGCAGATTTTGGAAAAGATAGAAGAGGAAGCAGGAATATCAAAAGACATAAGAGGACATAGAAATCAGGAAAGACATAAGAGGACACAAGGGTCAGGAAAGAGACTGAAGGACACAGTTCATTTGAAAGACAGAAAGGGACACAGAATTCAGGAAAGACAGAAGCCAATCTAGGAAACAGAAAAGACAGAATAGGAAGCAGGACTCGGGAATGACATAAGGGAACACAGAAATCAGGTAAGAGAGAATAGGACACAGAAATCAGAATACACAAAAGGGGACAAATAAATTAGAAAAGACCGAAGTCAGTGCAAAAAAGTGAAAGACAGAAGGGTACACAGAAATCGGGAAATACATCAGGTGACGCGGAAATCAGGAAAGATGGAATGGAAAACAGGAATTTTGAAAGACAGAAGAAAATGCAGGAATTGGGAATGACAGAAAGCAGGAATCAAAAGGGATGCATACATTGAGAAAGACAGAAGGGTAAGCAGGAACCTGAAAAGACATAAGAGAACATAGAAAACAGGAAAGACATAAGGGGACACATGAATCAGGAAAGATATAAAAGGACACATGAAATTTGAAAGAAAGAAAGGAATGCAGTACCTAATATACTATCATCATGCTTTACTCATACATACTCATTTCCTATTATATGTTAATTGGCATTCATCTCAAGTAACCAATCGGCTCACCATGTAGGAGTATATTTGTGATTTTTGTGTGCAACTTTTCATCACATCAATTAAGCCCATTTTGCGTTCATCCCTACATAAGGCCCAATGTGCTATATATACATCTATATCATATATCAGGAACCTATTATCACACATCTGTCTTTTTCCAGGTAAGACATCCTCATGAAGCAAAAAACGAGATCAACAGCCAACTAAACTACATCTCTGAACTATTGTGAGGCTACCTTCACCCTAAATGTCAACTCAGGACAACTGTGAGGTCATCTGTACCATAACACATATTCTCAAAAGAGAGTGAGATCACCTGATTCGCAATCTCCACCCACAGAGTCACATGTGAACTGGATCCCATGTCATCGATATTTCCATGGTACAAGTTCGGTCATCTGCCTCTGACGGCAGGAGAGGAGCGAAGCTTGGAGCAGATGATTAACCACAGGAGCAGGTAATTAATATGAATATTAATTACTGATAACTTTCAGGCTAGACTCTGTTTCTAGACCTGCAGAGGTGTGGTAATAGCTTCCTGGTATACTGTATATGGATATATATATTATATATAAATACACAAAATTCATATTTGTTATGGCTACATATCAGGAAAGATAGAAGGGGGAGCAGGAATCAGGAAACACAAAAGAAGACACAGAAATAGAAAAACACAAAAGGGGACACAGAAACCAGGAAATAGAGAAGTGTATGCATGAATCGGGAAAGTCAGAAGGGGATTCAGGGATTGGGAAAGACAATAGGGGAAGCAGGAATTGGAAAAAACAGTAGGAGAAGCAGGAATTAGGAAGGGCAGTAGGGGAAACTGAAATCGGGAAAGACAGAAGAGAAAAAAGGTATCTAGAAGAACAGAAGGGGATGCAGGAATCAGGAAAGACAGAATGGCAACGCAGCACTCAGGAGACGCAGAAGGTAAGGCAGGAATTAAGAAAGAAAGAAGGGGAAGCAGAAAAAGAATTAAAAACAAGGGTCAAGTAAATCAGGATAAACAGATGAAGTTCCAGGTATCTGAAAAAACAGTATAGGAGGCAGGAATCAAGAAAGACATTAGGGAAACCAGGAACCGGGAAAAAGTAGGAAGAGAATTCAGGAATCTGGAAAAACAGAAGGGGACACAGGAATCAGGAAAGACTGAAGGGCTATGCAGGAATCTGGAAGGACAGAAGGGGTTGCAGGAATCGAGAAAGAAACAAGGGGACACAAAAATCGGAAAAGTCACAAGGGAAAAATAAATCATGAAAGACAGAAAGGCAATGCAGGACTCAGGAAATGTAGAAGGTAAGGCAGGAATTGGGAAAGAAAGAAAGAAAGGGAAGCAGAAATAGGAAAAGAAAAAGGGGTCAAATAAATCAGAAAAGACAGATGATGTTCCAGGTATCTGGAAAGACAGTAGGGGATGCAGGAACCAAGAAAAAGTAGTAAGATAATTCAGGAATCTGGAAGAGCAGTAGGGGACACAGGAATCAAGAAAGACTGAAGGGCCATGCAGGAATCTGGAAGGACAGAAGGGGTTGCAGGAGTAAGACAGAAAAGGATACAGGCATTGGGAAGGATAGAAGGGGAAGCTGGAATTGGGAAAGAGAATAAATTCAGAAATCTGGAAGGATGGAAGGGAATGCAGCAATCAGGAAAGTCAGAAAGACCACATACGAATGTGGAAGGGGAGAAAAAAAGGCAGAAATAACAAAAGACAGAAAGGGCTGCAAGAGTTCAAATGAATCAGGAAAATCACAAGGGGACACAGAAAACTTGAAAGACAGAATGGGACACAAAATTCAGGAAGGACATAAGAGGATGTAGTAATTGGGAAAGACAGAAGGGGGACACAGAAATCAAGAAACACAAAAGGAGGACATAGAAATCTGAAAAGACAAATAATCGGGAAAGACAGAAAGGGAAAAATAATTCAGGAAAGACAGGAAGGCAATGCAGGACTCTTGAAAGGCAGAAGGTTAGCCGGGAATTTTAAAAGGAAGAAAGGGAAGCAGAAAACAGAATAGAAAAAAGGGGTCAAATAAATCTGTAAAGACAGATGAAATTCAAGGTATCTGGAAAGACAGTAGGGAATGCAAGAATCGAGATTGACATTAGGGGAAGCAGGAATCTGGAAAAAGATGGAAGATAATTCAGGAATCTGGAAGAACAGAAGGGGACACAGGGATCATGAAAGATTGAAGGGCCATGCAGGATTCTGGAAGGACAGAAGGGGTTGCAGGAATAGAGTAGTACAGAAATAGATACATGCATTGGGAAAAATAGAAGGAGAAGCAGGAATCGGGAAAGAAGGATGGAAGGAAAAGGAGAAGGATTCTGGAAAAAAAGGATTCAGAAATCTGTAAGAATGGAAGGGGATACAGCAAACAGGAAAGACAGAAAGGCCACCTAGGAATGTGGAAGGACAGAAGAAAATGCAGAAATAAAGAAAGACAGAAGGGGGTCCAAGAGTTCACAGGAATCAGGAAAAACACAAGGGGAAACAGAAAACTTGAAAGACAGAACGGGACACAAAATTCAGGAAGGACATAAGGGGATGGAGGAATCGGGAAAAACAGCAAGGGACATACAAATCTGGAAATACAAAAGGGGACACAGAAATTGTAATAGGCAAAAGAGGCAAATAAACCAGGAGAGACAGAAGACAATGCAGGTATCAGGAGAGACAGAAGGGGAAGCAGGAATCGGGAAAAACAGAAGGGTACACAGAAATCAGGAATGACAAAAGGAGACACAGAAATCAGAATAGACTAAATAGGACAATTAAAGTAGGAATGACAGAAGACAATGCGAGAATTGGTAAAGACAGATTGTGAAGCAGGGATCGGGAAAGAAAAGAAAGAATGCAGGAACCGGGAAGAACAGAAGGGGATGCACGAATTGAGCACGTCAGAAAGGGAGGCAGATTTTGGAAAAGATAGAAGAGGAAGCAGGAATCTCAAAAGACATAAGAGGACATAGAAATCAGGAAAGACATAAGAGGACACAAGGGTCAGGAAAGAGACTGAAGGACACAGTTCATTTGAAAGACAGAAAGGGACACAGAATTCAGGAAAGACAGAAGCCAATCTAGGAAACAGGAAAGACAGAATAGGAAGCAGGACTCGGGAATGACATAAGGGAACACAGAAATCAGGTAAGAGAGAATAGGACACAGAAATCAGAATACACAAAAGGGGACAAATAAATTAGAAAAGGCCGAAGACAGTGCAAAAAAGTGAAAGACAGAAGGGTACACAGAAATCGGGAAATACATCAGGTGACGCGGAAATCAGGAAAGATGGAATGGAAAACAGGAATTTGGAAAGACAGAAGAAAATGCAGGAATTGGGAATGACAGAAAGCAGGAATCAAAAGGGATGCATTCATTGAGAAAGACAGAAGGGTAAGCAGGAACCTGAAAAGACATAAGAGAACATAGAAAACAGGAAAGACATAAGGGGCCACATGAATCAGGAAAGATATAAAAGGACACATGAAATTTGAAAGAAAGAAAGGAATGCAGTACCTAATATACTATCATCATGCTTTACTCATACATACTCATTTCCTATTATATGTTAATTGGCATTCATCTCAAGTAACCAATCGGCTCACCATGTAGGAGTATATTTGTGATTTTTGTGTGCAACTTTTCATCACATCAATTAAGCCCATTTTGCGTTCATCCCTACATAAGGCCCAATGTGCTATATATACATCTATATCATATATCAGGAACCTATTATCACACATCTGTCTTTTTCCAGGTAACACATCCTCATGAAGCAAAAAACGAGATCAACAGCCAACTAAACTACATCTCTGAACTATTGTGAGGCTACCTTCACCCTAAATGTCAACTCAGGACAACTGTGAGGTCATCTGTACCATAACACATATACTCAAAAGAGAGTGAGATCACCTGCACCGCAATCTCCACCCACAGAGTCACATGTGAACTGGATCCCATGTCATTGATATTTCCATGGTACAAGTTCGGTCATCTGCCTCTGACGGCAGGAGAGGAGCGAAGCTTGGAGCAGATGATTAACCACAGGAGCAGTTAATTAATATGAATATTAATTACTGATAACTTTCAGGCTAGACTCTGTTTCTAGACCTGCAGAGGTGTGGTAATAGCTTCCTGGTATACTGTATATGGATATATATATTATATATAAATACACAAAATTCATATTTGTTATGGCTACATATCAGGAAAGATAGAAGGGGGAGCAGGAATCAGGAAACACAAAAGAAGACACAGAAATAGAAAAACACAAAAGGGGACACAGAAACCAGGAAATAGAGAAGTGTATGCATGAATCGGGAAAGTCAGAAGGGGATTCAGGGATTGGGAAAGACAATAGGGGAAGCAGGAATTGGAAAAAACAGTAGGATAAGCAGGAATTAGGAAGGGCAGTAGGGGAAACTAAAATCGGGAAAGACAGAAGAGAAAGAAGGTATCTAGAAGAACAGAAGGGGATGCAGGAATCAGGAAAGACAGAATGGCAACGCAGCACTCAGGAGACGCAGAAGGTAAGGCAGGAATTGAGAAAGAAAGAAGGGGAAGCAGAAAAAGAATTAAAAACAAGGGTCAAGTAAATCAGGATAAACAGATGAAGTTCCAGGTATCTGAAAAAACAGTATAGGAGGCAGGAATCGAGAAAGAAATTAGGGAAACCAGGAACCGGGAAAAAGTAGGAAGAGAATTCAGGAATCTGGAAGAACAGAAGGGGACACAGGAATCAGGAAAGACTGAAGGGCTATGCAGGAATCTGGAAGGACAGAAGGGGTTGTAGGAATCGAGAAATAAACAAGGGGACACAAAAATCGGAAAAGTCACAAGGGAAAAATAAATCATGAAAGACAGAAAGGCAATGCAGGACTCAGGAAATGTAGCAGGTAAGGCAGGAATTGGGAAATAAAGAAAGAAAGGGAAGCAGAAATAAGAAAAGAAAAAGGGGTCAAATAAAGCAGAAAAGACAGATGATGTTCCAGGTATCTGGAAAGACAGTAGGGGACACAGGAATCATGAAAGACTGAAGGGCCATGCAGGAATCTGGAAGGACAGAAGGGGTTGCAGGAGTAAGACAGAAAAGGATACAGGCATTGGGAAAGATTGAAGGGGAAGCAGGAATTAGGAAAGAGAATAAATTCAGAAATCTGGAAGGATGGAAGGGAATGCAGCAATCAGGAAAGACAGAAAGACCACATACAAATGTGGAAGGGGAGAAAAAAAGGCAGAAATAACAAAAGACAGAAAGGGCTGCAAGAGTTCAAAGGAATCAGGAAAATCACAAGGGGACACAGAAAACTTGAAAGACAGAATGGAACACAAAATTCAGGAAGGACATAAGAGGAGGTAGTAATTGGGAAAGACAGAAGGGGGACACAGAAATCAAGAAACACAAAAGGAGGACATAGAAATCTGAAAAGACAAATAATAGGGAAAGACAGAAAGGGAAAAATAATTCAGGAAAGACAGGAAGGCAATGCAGGACTCTTGAAAGGCAGAAGGTTAGCCGGGAATTTTAAAAGAAAGAAAGGGAAGCAGAAAACAGAATAGAAAAAAGGGGTCAAATAAATCTGTAAAGACAGATGAAATTCAAGGTATCTGGAAAGACAGTAGGGAATGCAAGAATCGAGATTGACATTAGGGGAAGCAGGAATCTGGAAAAAGATGGAAGATAATTCAGGAATCTGGAAGAACAGAAGGGGACACAGGGATCATGAAAGACTGAAGGGCCATGCAGGATTCTGGAAGGACAGAAGGGGTTGCAGGAATAGAGTAGTACAGAAATAGATACATGCATTGGGAAAAATAGAAGGAGTAGCAGGAATCGGGAAAGAAGGATGGAAGGAAAAGGAGAAGGATTCTGGAAAAAAAAGGATTCAGAAATCTTTAAGAATGGAAGGGGATACAGCAAACAGGAAAGACAGAAAGGCCACCTAGGAATGTGGAAGGACAGAAGAAAATGCAGAAATAAAGAAAGACAGAAGGGGGTACAAGAGTTCACAGGAATCAGGAAAAACACAAGGGGAAACAGAAAACTTGAAAGACAGAACGGGACACAAAATTCAGGAAGGACATAAGGGGATGGAGGAATCGGGAAAAACAGCAAGGGACATACAAATCTGGAAAGACAAAAGGGGACACAGAAATTGTAATAGGCAAAAGAGGCAAATAAACCAGGAGAGACAGAAAACAATGCAGGTATCAGGAGAGACAGAAGGGGAAGCAGGAATCGGGAAAAACAGAAGGGTACACAGAAATCAGGAATGACAAAAGGAGACACAGAAATCAGAATAGACTAAATAGGACAATTAAAGTAGGAATGACAAAAGACAATGCGAGAATTGGTAAAGACAGATTGTGAAGCAGGGATCGGGAAAGAAAAGAAAGAATGCAGGAACCGGGAAGAACAGAAGGGGATGCACGAATTGAGCACGTCAGAAAGGGAGGCAGATTTTGGAAAAGATAGAAGAGGAAGCAGGAATCTCAAAAGACATAAGAGGACATAGAAATCAGGAAAGACATAAGAGGACACAAGGGTCAGGAAAGAGACTGAAGGACACAGTTCATTTGAAAGACAGAAAGGGACACAGAATTCAGGAAAGACAGAAGCCAATCTAGGAAACAGGAAAGACAGAATAGGAAGCAGGACTCGGGAATGATATAAGGGAACACAGAAATCAGGTAAGAGAGAATAGGACACAGAAATCAGAATACACAAAAGGGGACAAATAAATTAGAAAAGACCGAAGACAGTGCAAAAAAGTGAAAGACAGAAGGGTACACAGAAATCGGGAAATACATCAGGTGACACGGAAATCAGGAAAGATGGAATGGAAAACAGGAATTTGGAAAGACAGAAGAAAATGCAGGAATTGGGAATGACAGAAAGCAGGAATCAAAAGGGATGCATACATTGAGAAAGACAGAAGGGTAAGCAGGAACCTGAAAAGACATAAGAGAACATAGAAAACAGGAAAGACATAAGGGGACACATGAATCAGGAAAGATATAAAAGGACACATGAAATTTGAAAGAAAGAAAGGAATGCAGTACCTAATATACTATCATCATGCTTTACTCATACATACTCATTTCCTATTATATGTTAATTGGCATTCATCTCAAGTAACCAATCGGCTCACCATGTAGGAGTATATTTGTGATTTTTGTGTGCAACTTTTCATCACATCAATTAAGCCCATTTTGCGTTCATCCCTACATAAGGCCCAATGTGCTATATATACATCTATATCATATATCAGGAACCTATTATCACACATCTGTCTTTTTCCAGGTAAGACATCCTCATGAAGCAAAAAACGAGATCAACAGCCAACTAAACTACATCTCTGAACTATTGTGAGGCTACCTTCACCCTAAATGTCAACTCAGGACAACTGTGAGGTCATCTGTACCATAACACATATACTCAAAAGAGAGTGAGATCACCTGCACCGCAATCTCCACCCACAGAGTCACATGTGAACTGGATCCCATGTCATCGATATTTCCATGGTACAAGTTCGGTCATCTGCCTCTGACGGCAGGAGAGGAGCGAAGCTTGGAGCAGATGATTAACCACAGGAGCAGGTAATTAATATGAATATTAATTACTGATAACTTTCAGGCTAGACTCTGTTTCTAGACCTGCAGAGGTGTGGTAATAGCTTCCTGGTATACTGTATATGGATATATATATTATATATAAATACACAAAATTCATATTTGTTATGGCTACATATCAGGAAAGATAGAAGGGGGAGCAGGAATCAGGAAACACAAAAGAAGACACAGAAATAGAAAAACACAAAAGGGGACACAGAAACCAGGAAATAGAGAGGTGTATGCATGAATCGGGAAAGTCAGAAGGGGATTCAGGGATTGGGAAAGACAATAGGGGAAGCAGGAATTGGAAAAAACAGTAGGAGAAGCAGGAATTAGGAAGGGCAGTAGGGGAATCTGAAATCGGGAAAGACAGAAGAGAAAGAAGGTATCTAGAAGAACAGAAGGGGATGCAGGAATCAGGAAAGACAGAATGGCAACGCAGCACTCAGGAGACGCAGAAGGTAAGGCAGGAATTGAGAAAGAAAGAAGGGGAAGCAGAAAAATAATTAATAACAAGGGTCAAGTAAATCAGGATAAACAGATGAAGTTCCAGGTATCTGAAAAAACAATATAAGAGGCAGGAATCAAGAAAGACATTAGGGAAACCAGGAACCGGGAAAACGTAGGAAGAGAATTCAGGAATCTGGAAGAACAGAAGGGGACACAGGAATCAGGAAAGACTGAAGGGCCATGCAAGAATTTGGAAGGACAGAAGGGGTTGCAGGAATCGAGAAAGAAACAAGGGGACACAAAAATCGGAAAAGTCACAAGGGAAAAATAAATCATGAAAGACAGAAAGGCAATGCAGGACTCAGGAAATGTAGAAGGTAAGGCAGGAATTGGGAAAGAAAGAAAGAAAGGGAAGCAGAAATAAGAAAAGAAAAAGGGGTCAAATAAATCAGAAAAGACAGATGATGTTCCAGGTATCTGGAAAGACAGTAGGGGATGCAGGAACCAAGAAAAAGTAGTAAGATAATTCAGGAATCTGGAAGAGCAGTAGGGGACACAGGAATCAAGAAAAACTGAAGGGCCATGCAGGAATCTGGAAGTACAGAAGGGGTTGCAGGAGTAAGACAGAAAAGGATACAGGCATTGGGAATGATTGAAGGGGAAGCAGGAATTGGGAAAGAGAATAAATTCAGAAATCTGGAAGGATGGAAGGGAATGCAGCAATCAGGAAAGACAGAAAGACCACATACGAATGTGGAAGGGGAGAAAAAAAGGCAGAAATAACAAAAGACAGAAAGGGCTGCAAGAGTTCAAAGGAATCAGGAAAATCACAAGGGGACACAGAAAACTTGAAAGACAGAATGGGACACAAAATTCAGAAAGGACATAAGAGGATGTAGTAATTGGGAAAGACAGAAGGGGGACACAGAAATCAAGAAACACAAAAGGAGGACATAGAAATCTGAAAAGACAATTAATCGGGAAAGACAGAAAGGGAAAAATAATTCAGGAAAGACAGGAAGGCAATGCAGGACTCTTGAAAGGCAGAAGGTTAGCCGGGAATTTTAAAAGAAAGAAAGGGAAGCAGAAAACAGAATAGAAAAAAGGGGTCAAATAAATCTGTAAAGACAGATGAAATTCAAGGTATCTGGAAAGACAGTAGGGAATGCAAGAATCGAGATTGACATTAGGGGAAGCAGAAATCTGGAAAAAGATGTGAGAGAATTCAGGAATCTGGAAGAACAGAAGGGGACACAGGGATCATGAAAGACTGAAGGGCCATGCAGGATTCTGGAAGGACAGAAGGGGTTGCAGGAATAGAGTAGTACAGAAATAGATACATGCATTGGGAAAAATAGAAGGAGAAGCAGGAATCGGGAAAGAAGGATGGAAGGAAAAGGAGAAGGATTCTGGAAAAAAAGGATTCAGAAATCTGTAAGAATGGAAGGGGATACAGCAAACAGGAAAGACAGAAAGGCCACCTAGGAATGTGGAGGACAGAAGAAAATGCAGAAATAAAGAAAGACAGAAGGGGGTCCAAAAGTTCACAGGAATCAGGAAAAACACAAGGGGAAACAGAAAACTTGAAAGACAGAACGGGACACAAAATTCAGGAAGGACATAAGGGGATGGAGGAATCGGGAAAAACAGCAAGGGACATACAAATCTGGAAAGACAAAAGGGGACACAGAAGTTGTAATAGGCAAAAGAGGCAAATAAACCAGGAGAGACAGAAGACAATGCAGGTATCAGGAGAGACAGATGGGGAAGCAGGAATCGGGAAAAACAGAGGGGTACACAGAAATCAGGAATGACAAAAGGAGACACAGAAATCAGAATAGACTAAATAGGACAATTAAAGTAGGAATGACAGAAGACAATGCGAGAATTGGTAAAGACAGATTGTGAAGCAGGGATCGGGAAAGAAAAGAAAGAATGCAGGAACCGGGAAGAACAGAAGGGGATGCACGAATTGAGCACGTCAGAAAGGGAGGCAGATTTTGGAAAAGATGGAAGAGGAAGCAGGAATCTCAAAAGACATAAGAGGACATAGAAATCAGGTAAGACATAAGAGGACACAAGGGTCAGGAAAGAGACTGAAGGACACAGTTCATTTGAAAGACAGAAAGGGACACAGAATTCAGGAAAGACAGAAGCCAATCTAGGAAACAGGAATGACAGAATAGGAAGCAGGACTCGGGAATGACATAAGGGAACACAGAAATCAGGTAAGAGAGAATAGGACACAGAAATCAGAATACACAAAAGGGGACAAATAAATTAGAAAAGACCGAAGACAGTGCAAAAAAGTGAAAGACAGAAGGGTACACAGAAATCGGGAAATACATCAGGTGACGCGGAAATCAGGAAAGATGGAATGGAAAACAGGAATTTGGAAAGACAGAAGAAAATGCAGGAATTGGGAATGACAGAAAGCAGGAATCAAAAGGGATGCATACATTGAGAAAGACAGAAGGGTAAGCAGGAACCTGAAAAGACATAAGAGAACATAGAAAACAGGAAAGACATAAGGGGAAACATTAATCAGGAAAGATATAAAAGGACACAGGTAATTTGAAAGAAAGAAAGGAATGCAGTACCTAATATACTATCATCATGCTTTACTCATACATACTCATTTCCTATTATATGTTAATTGGCATTCATCTCAAGTAACCAATCGGCTCACCATGTAGGAGTATATTTGTGATTTTTGTGTGCAACTTTTCATCACATCAATTAAGCCCATTTTGCGTTCATCCCTACATAAGGCCCAATGTGCTATATATACATCTATATCATATATCAGGAACCTATTATCACACATCTGTCTTTTTCCAGGTAAGACATCCTCATGAATCAAAAAACGAGATCAACAGCCAACTAAACTACATCTCTGAACTATTGTGAGGCTACCTTCACCCTAAATGTCAACTCAGGACAACTGTGAGGTCATCTGTACCATAACACATATTCTCAAAAGAGAGTGAGATCACCTGCACCGCAATCTCCACCCACAGAGTCACATGTGAACTGGATCCCATGTCATCGATATTTCCATGGTACAAGTTCGGTCATCTGCCTCTGACGGCAGGAGAGGAGCGAAGCTTGGAGCAGATGATTAACCACAGGAGCAGGTAATTAATATGAATATTAATTACTGATAACTTTCAGGCTAGACTCTGTTTCTAGACCTGCAGAGGTGTGGTAATAGCTTCCTGGTATACTGTATATGGATATATATATTATATATAAATACACAAAATGCATATTTGTTATGGCTACATATCAGGAAAGATAGAAGGTGGAGCAGGAATCAGGAAACACAAAAGAAGACACAGAAATAGAAAAACACAAAAGGGGACACAGAAACCAGGAAATAGAGAAGTGTATGCATGAATCGGGAAAGTCAGAAGGGGATTCAGGGATTGGGAAAAACAGTAGGAGAAGCAGGAATTAGGAAGGGCAGTAGGGGAAACTGAAATCGGGAAAGACAGAAGAGAAAGAAGGTATCTAGAAGAACAGAAGGGGATGCAGGAATCAGGAAAGACAGAATGGCAACGCAGCACTCAAGAGACGCAGAAGGCAAGGCAGGAATTGAGAAAGAAAGAAGGGGAAGCAGAAAAAGAATTAAAAACAAATGTCAAGTAAATCAGGATAAACAGATGAAGTTCCAGGTATCTGAAAAACAGTATAGGAGGCAGGAATCTAGAAAGACATTATGGAAACCAGGAACCGGGAAAAAGTAGGAAGAGAATTCAGGAATCTGGAAGAACAGAAGGGGACACAGGAATCAGGAAAGACTTAAGGGCCATGCAGGAATCTGGAAGGACAGAAGGGGTTGCAGGAATCGAGAAAGAAACCAGGGGACACAAAAATCGGAAAAGTCACAAGGGAAAAATAAATCATGAAAGATAGAAAGGCAATGCAGGACTCAGGAAATGTAGAAGGTAAGGCAGGAATTGGGAAAAAAAGAATGAAAGGGAAGCAGAAATAAGAAAAGAAAAAGGGGTCAAATAAATCAGAAAAAACAGATGATGTTCCAGGTATCTGGAAAGACAGTAGGGGATGCAGGAACCAAGAAAAAGTAGTAAGATAATTCAGGAATCTGGAAGAGCAGTAGGGGACACAGGATTCAAGAAAGACTGAAGGGCCATGCAGGAATCTGGAAGGACAGAAGGGGTTGCAGGAGTAAGACAGAAAAGGATACAGGCATTGGGAAAGATAGAAGGGGAAGCAGGAATTGGGAAAGAGAATAAATTCAGAAATCTGGAAGGATGGAAGGGAATGCAGCAATCAGGAAAGTCAGAAAGACCACATAAAAATGTGGAAGGGGAGAAAAAAAGGCAGAAATAACAAAAGATAGAAAGGGCTGCAAGAGTTCAAATGAATCAGGAAAATCACAAGGGGACACAGAAAACTTGAAAGACAGAATGGGACACAAAATTCAGGAAGGACATAAGAGGATGTAGTAATTGGGAAAGACAGAAGGGGGACACAGAAATCAAGAAACACAAAAGGAGGACATAGAAATCTGAAAAGACAAATAATCGGGAAAGACAGAAAGGGAAAAATAATTCAGGAAAGACAGGAAGGCAATGCAGGACTCTTGAAAGGCAGAAGGTTAGCCGGGAATTTTAAAAGAAAGAAAGGGAAGCAGAAAACAGAATAGAAAAAAGGGGTCAAATAAATCTGTAAAGACAGATGAAATTCAAGGTATCTGGAAAGACAGTAGGGAATGCAAGAAACGAGATTGACATTAGGGGAAGCAGGAATCTGGAAAAAGATGGAAGAGAATTCAGGAATCTGGAAGAACAGAAGGGGACACAGGGATCATGAAAGACTGAAGGGCCATGCAGGATTCTGGAAGGACAGAAGGGGTTGCAGGAATAGAGTAGTACAGAAATAGATACATGCATTGGGAAAAATAGAAAGAGAAGCAGGAATCGGGAAAGAAGGATGGAAGGAAAAGGAGAAGGATTCTGGAAAAAAAGGATTCAGAAATCTGTAAGAATGGAAGGGAATACAGCAAACAGGAAAGACAGAAAGGCCACCTAGGAATGTGGAAGGACAGAAGAAAATGCAGAAATAAAGAAAGACAGAAGGTGGTACAAGAGTTCACAGGAATCAGGAAAAACACAAGGGGAAACAGAAAACTTGAAAGACAGAACGGGACACAAAATTCAGGAAGGACATAAGGGGATGGAGGAATCGGGAAAAACAGCAAGGGACATACAAATCTGGAAAGACAAAGGGGACACAGAAATTGTAATAGGCAAAAGAGGCAAATAAACCAGGAGAGACAGAAGACAATGCAGGTATCAGGAGAGACAGAAGGGGAAGCAGGAATCGGGAAAAACAGAAGGGTACACAGAAATCAGGAATGACAAAAGGAGACACAGAAATCAGAATAGACTAAATAGGACAATTAAAGTAGGAATGACAGAAGACAATGCGAGAATTGGCAAAGACAGATTGTGAAGCAGGGATCGGGAAAGAAAAGAAAAAATGCAGGAACCGGGAAGAACAGAAGGGGATGCACGAATTGAGCACGTCAGAAAGGGAGGCAGATTTTGGAAAAGATAGAAGAGGAAGCAGGAATCTCAAAAGACATAAGAGGACTTAGAAATCAGGAAAGACATAAGAGGACACAAGGGTCAGGAAAGAGACTGAAGGACACAGTTCATTTGAAAGACAGAAAGGGACACAGAATTCAGGAAAGACAGAAGCCAATCTAGGAAACAGGAAAGACAGAATAGGAAGCAGGACTCGGGAATGACATAAGGGAACACAGAAATCAGGTAAGAGAGAATAGGACACAGAAATCAGAATACACAAAAGGGGACAAATAAATTAGAAAAGACCGAAGACAGTGCAAAAAAGTGAAAGACAGAAGGGTACACAGAAATCGGGAAATACATCAGGTGACGCGGAAATCAGGAAAGATGGAATGGAAAACAGGAATTTGGAAAGACAGAAGAAAATGCAGGAATTGGGAATGACAGAAAGCAGGAATCAAAAGGGATGCATACATTGAGAAAGACAAAAGGGTAAGCAGGAACCTGAAAAGACATAAGAGAACATAGAAAACAGGAAAGACATAAGGGGACACATGAATCAGGAAAGATATAAAAGGACACATGAAATTTGAAAGAAAGAAAGGAATGCAGTACCTAATTTACTATCATCATGCTTTACTCATACATACTCATTTCCTATTATATGTTAATTGGCATTCATCTCAAGTAACCAATCGGCTCACCATGTAGGAGTATATTTGTGATTTTTGTGTGCAACTTTTCATCACATCAATTAAGCCCATTTTGCGTTCATCCCTACATAAGGCCCAATGTGCTATATATACATCTATATCATATATCAGGAACCTATTATCACACATCTGTCTTTTTCCAGGTAAGACATCCTCATGAATCAAAAAACGAGATCAACAGCCAACTAAACTACATCTCTGAACTATTGTGAGGCTACCTTCACCCTAAATGTCAACTCAGGACAACTGTGAGGTCATCTGTACCATAACACATATACTCAAAAGAGAGTGAGATCACCTGCACCGCAATCTCCACCCACAGAGTCACATGTGAACTGGATCCCATGTCATCGATATTTCCATGGTACAAGTTCGGTCATCTGCCTCTGACGGCAGGAGAGGAGCGAAGCTTGGAGCAGATGATTAACCACAGGAGCAGGTAATTAATATGAATATTAATTACTAATAACTTTCAGGCTAGACTCTGTTTCTAGACCTGCAGAGGTGTGGTAATAGCTTCCTGGTATACTGTATATGGATATATATATTATATATAAATACACAAAATTCATATTTGTTATGGCTACATATCAGGAAAGATAGAAGGTGGAGCAGGAATCAGGAAACACAAAAGAAGACACAGAAATAGAAAAACACAAAAGGGGAAACAGAAACCAGGAAATAGAGAAGTGTATGCATGAATCGGGAAAGTCAGAAGGGGATTCAGGGATTGGGAAAGACAATAGGGGAAGCAGGAATTGGAAAAATAGTAGGAGAAGCAGGAATTAGGAAGGGCAGTAGGGGAAACTGAAATCGGGAAAGACAGAAGAGAAAGAAGGTATCTAGAAGAACAGAAGGGGATGCAGGAATCAGGAAAGACAGAATGGCAACGCAGCACTCAGGAGACGCAGAAGGTAAGGCAGGAATTGAGAAAGAAAGAAGGGGAAGCAGAAAAAGAATTAAAAACAAGGGTCAAGTAAATCAGGATAAACAGATGAAGTTCCAGGTATCTGAAAAAACAGTATAGGAGGCAGGAATCGAGAAAGACATTAGGGATACCAGGAACCAGGAAAAAGTAGGAAGAGAATTCAGGAATCTGGAAGAACAGAAGGGGACACAGGAATCAGGAAAGACTGAAGGGCCATGCAGGAATCTGGAAGGACAGAAGGGGTTGCAGGAATCGAGAAAGAAACCAGGGGGCTCAAAAATTGGAAAAGTCACAAGGGAAAAATAAATCATGAAAGACAGAAAGGCAATGCAGGACTCAGGAAATGTAGAAGGTAAGGCAGGAATTGGGAAAGAAAGAAAGAAAGGGAAGCAGAAATAAGAAAAGAAAAAAAGGTCAAATAAATCAGAAAAGACAGATGATGTTCAAGGTATCTGGAAAGACAGTAGGGGATGCAGGAACTAAGAAAAAGTAGTAAGATAATTCAGGAATCTGGAAGAGCAGTAGGGGACACAGGAATCAAGAAAGACTGAAGGGCCATGCAGGAATCTGGAAGGACAGAAGGGGTTGCAGGAGTAAGACAGAAAAGGATAAAGGCATTGGGAAAGATAGAAGGGGAAGCAGGAATTGGGAAAGAGAATAAATTCAGAAATCTGGAAGGATGGAAGGGAATGCAGCAATTAGGAAAGTCAGAAAGACCACATACGAATGTGGAAGGGGAGAAAAAAACGCAGAAATAACAAAAGAGAGAAAGGGCTGCAAGAGTTCAAAGGAATCAGGAAAATCACAAGGGGACACAGAAAACTTGAAAGACAGAATGGGACACAAAAATTCAGGAAGGACATAGGAGGATGTAGTAATTGGGAAAGGCAGAAGGGGGACACAGAATTCAATAAACACAAAAGGAGGACATAGAAATCTGAAAAGACAAATAATAGGGAAAGACAGAAAGGGAAAAATAATTCAGGAAAGACAGGAAGGCAATGCAGGACTCTTAAAAGGCAGAAGGTTAGCCGGGAATTTTAAAAGAAAAAAAAGGGAAGCAGAAAACAGAATAGAAAAAAGGGGTCAAATAAATCTGTAAAGACAGATGAAATTCAAGGTATCTGGAAAGACAGTAGGGAATGCAAGAATCGAGATTGACATTAGGGGAAGCAGGAATCTGGAAAAAGATGGAAGAGAATTCAGGAATCTGGAAGAACAGAAGGGGACACAGGGATCATGAAAGACTGAAGGGCCATGCAGGATTCTGGAAGGACAGAAGGGGTTGCAGGAATAGAGTAGTACAGAAATAGATACATGCATTGGGAAAAATAGAAGGAGAAGCAGGAATCGGGAAAGAAGGATGGAAGGAAAAGGAGAAGGATTCTGGAAAAAAAGGATTCAGAAATCTGTAAGAATGGAAGGGGATACAGCAAACAGGAAAGACAGAAAGGCCACCTAGGAATGTGGAAGGACAGAAGAAAATGCAGAAATAAAGAGAGACAGAAGGGGGTACAAGAGTTCACAGGAATCAGGAAAAACACAAGGGGAAACAGAAAACTTGAAAGACAGAACGGGACACAAAATTCAGGAAGGACATAAGGGGATGGAGGAATCGGGAAAAACAGCAAGGGACATACAAATCTGGAAAGACAAAAGGGGACACAGAAATTGTAATAGGTAAAAGAGGCAAATAAACCAGGAGAGACAGAAGACAATGCAGGTATCAGGAGCAACAGAAGGGGAAGCAGGAATCGGGAAAAACAGAAGGGTACACAGAAATCCGGAATGACAAAAGGAGACACAGAAATCAGAATAGACTAAATGGGACAATTAAAGTAGGAATGACAGAAGACAATGCGAGAATTGGTAAAGACAGATTGTGAAGCAGGGATCGGGAAAGAAAAGAAAGAATGCAGGAACCGGGAAGAACAGAAGGGGATGCACGAATTGAGCACGTCAGAAAGGGAGGCAGATTTTGGAAAAGATAGAAGAGGAAGCAGGAATCTCAAAAGACATAAGAGGACTTAGAAATCAGGAAAGACATAAGAGGACACAAGGGTCAGGAAAGAGACTGAAGGACACAGTTCATTTGAAAGACAGAAAGGGACACAGAATTCAGGAAAGACAGAAGCCAATCTAGGAAACAGGAAAGACAGAATAGGAAGCAGGACTCGGGAATGACATAAGGGAACACAGAAATCAGGTAAGAGAGAATAGGACACAGAAATCAGAATACACAAAAGGGGACAAATAAATTAGAAAAGACCGAAGACAGTGCAAAAAAGTGAAAGACAGAAGGGTACACAGAAATCGGGAAATACATCAGGTGACGCGGAAATCAGGAAAGATGGAATGGAAAACAGGAATTTGGAAAGACAGAAGAAAATGCAGGAATTGGGAATGACAGAAAGCAGGAATCAAAAGGGATGCATACATTGAGAAAGACAAAAGGGTAAGCAGGAACCTGAAAAGACATAAGAGAACATAGAAAACAGGAAAGACATAAGGGGACACATGAATCAGGAAAGATATAAAAGGACACATGAAATTTGAAAGAAAGAAAGGAATGCAGTACCTAATTTACTATCATCATGCTTTACTCATACATACTCATTTCCTATTATATGTTAATTGGCATTCATCTCAAGTAACCAATCGGCTCACCATGTAGGAGTATATTTGTGATTTTTGTGTGCAACTTTTCATCACATCAATTAAGCCCATTTTGCGTTCATCCCTACATAAGGCCCAATGTGCTATATATACATCTATATCATATATCAGGAACCTATTATCACACATCTGTCTTTTTCCAGGTAAGACATCCTCATGAATCAAAAAACGAGATCAACAGCCAACTAAACTACATCTCTGAACTATTGTGAGGCTACCTTCACCCTAAATGTCAACTCAGGACAACTGTGAGGTCATCTGTACCATAACACATATACTCAAAAGAGAGTGAGATCACCTGCACCGCAATCTCCACCCACAGAGTCACATGTGAACTGGATCCCATGTCATCGATATTTCCATGGTACAAGTTCGGTCATCTGCCTCTGACGGCAGGAG
Source organism: Mixophyes fleayi (assembly GCF_038048845.1). Taxonomy (NCBI): domain Eukaryota; kingdom Metazoa; phylum Chordata; class Amphibia; order Anura; family Limnodynastidae; genus Mixophyes; species Mixophyes fleayi. The sequence goes on from NC_134405.1 coordinate 234,705,824, forward strand.
AGGAGCGAAGCTTGGAGCAGATGATTAACCACAGGAGCAGGTAATTAATATGAATATTAATTACTAATAACTTTCAGGCTAGACTCTGTTTCTAGACCTGCAGAGGTGTGGTAATAGCTTCCTGGTATACTGTATATGGATATATATATTATATATAAATACACAAAATTCATATTTGTTATGGCTACATATCAGGAAAGATAGAAGGTGGAGCAGGAATCAGGAAACACAAAAGAAGACACAGAAATAGAAAAACACAAAAGGGGAAACAGAAACCAGGAAATAGAGAAGTGTATGCATGAATCGGGAAAGTCAGAAGGGGATTCAGGGATTGGGAAAGACAATAGGGGAAGCAGGAATTGGAAAAATAGTAGGAGAAGCAGGAATTAGGAAGGGCAGTAGGGGAAACTGAAATCGGGAAAGACAGAAGAGAAAGAAGGTATCTAGAAGAACAGAAGGGGATGCAGGAATCAGGAAAGACAGAATGGCAACGCAGCACTCAGGAGACGCAGAAGGTAAGGCAGGAATTGAGAAAGAAAGAAGGGGAAGCAGAAAAAGAATTAAAAACAAGGGTCAAGTAAATCAGGATAAACAGATGAAGTTCCAGGTATCTGAAAAAACAGTATAGGAGGCAGGAATCGAGAAAGACATTAGGGATACCAGGAACCAGGAAAAAGTAGGAAGAGAATTCAGGAATCTGGAAGAACAGAAGGGGACACAGGAATCAGGAAAGACTGAAGGGCCATGCAGGAATCTGGAAGGACAGAAGGGGTTGCAGGAATCGAGAAAGAAACCAGGGGGCTCAAAAATTGGAAAAGTCACAAGGGAAAAATAAATCATGAAAGACAGAAAGGCAATGCAGGACTCAGGAAATGTAGAAGGTAAGACAGGAATTGGGAAAGAAAGAAAGAAAGGGAAGCAGAAATAAGAAAAGAAAAAAAGGTCAAATAAATCAGAAAAGACAGATGATGTTCAAGGTATCTGGAAAGACAGTAGGGGATGCAGGAACTAAGAAAAAGTAGTAAGATAATTCAGGAATCTGGAAGAGCAGTAGGGGACACAGGAATCAAGAAAGACTGAAGGGCCATGCAGGAATCTGGAAGGACAGAAGGGGTTGCAGGAGTAAGACAGAAAAGGATAAAGGCATTGGGAAAGATAGAAGGGGAAGCAGGAATTGGGAAAGAGAATAAATTCAGAAATCTGGAAGGATGGAAGGGAATGCAGCAATTAGGAAAGTCAGAAAGACCACATACGAATGTGGAAGGGGAGAAAAAAACGCAGAAATAACAAAAGACAGAAAGGGCTGCAAGAGTTCAAAGGAATCAGGAAAATCACAAGGGGACACAGAAAACTTGAAAGACAGAATGGGACACAAAATTCAGGAAGGACATAAGAGGATGTAGTAATTGGGAAAGGCAGAAGGGGGACACAGAATTCAATAAACACAAAAGGAGGACATAGAAATCTGAAAAGACAAATAATAGGGAAAGACAGAAAGGGAAAAATAATACAGGAAAGACAGGAAGGCAATGCAGGACTCTTAAAATGCAGAAGGTTAGCCGGGAATTTTAAAAGAAAAAAAAGGGAAGCAGAAAACAGAATAGAAAAAAGGGGTCAAATAAATCTGTAAAGACAGATGAAATTCAAGGTATCTGGAAAGACAGTAGGGAATGCAAGAATCGAGATTGACATTAGGGGAAGCAGGAATCTGGAAAAAGATGGAAGAGAATTCAGGAATCTGGAAGAACAGAAGGGGACACAGGGATCATGAAAGACTGAAGGGCCATGCAGGATTCTGGAAGGACAGAAGGGGTTGCAGGAATAGAGTAGTACAGAAATAGATACATGCATTGGGAAAAATAGAAGGAGAAGCAGGAATCGGGAAAGAAGGATGGAAGGAAAAGGAGAAGGATTCTGGAAAAAAAGGATTCAGAAATCTGTAAGAATGGAAGGGGATACAGCAAACAGGAAAGACAGAAAGGCCACCTAGGAATGTGGAAGGACAGAAGAAAATGCAGAAATAAAGAGAGACAGAAGGGGGTACAAGAGTTCACAGGAATCAGGAAAAACACAAGGGGAAACAGAAAACTTGAAAGACAGAACGGGACACAAAATTCAGGAAGGACATAAGGGGATGGAGGAATCGGGAAAAACAGCAAGGGACATACAAATCTGGAAAGACAAAAGGGGACACAGAAATTGTAATAGGTAAAAGAGGCAAATAAACCAGGAGAGACAGAAGACAATGCAGGTATCAGGAGCAACAGAAGGGGAAGCAGGAATCGGGAAAAACAGAAGGGTACACAGAAATCCGGAATGACAAAAGGAGACACAGAAATCAGAATAGACTAAATGGGACAATTAAAGTAGGAATGACAGAAGACAATGCGAGAATTGGTAAAGACAGATTGTGAAGCAGGGATCGGGAAAGAAAAGAAAGAATGCAGGAACCGGGAAGAACAGAAGGGGATGCACGAATTGAGCATGTCAGAAAGGGAGGCAGATTTTGGAAAAGATAGAAGAGGAAGCAGGAATCTCAAAAGACATAAGAGGACATAGAAATCAGGAAAGACATAAGAGGACACAAGGGTCAGGAAAGAGACTGAAGGACACAGTTCATTTGAAAGACAGAAAGGGACACAGAATTCGGGAAAGACAGAAGCCAATCTAGGAAACAGGAAAGACAGAATAGGAAGCAGGACTCGGGAATGACATAAGGGAACACAGAAATCAGGTAAGAGAGAATAGGACACAGAAATCAGAATACACAAAAGGGGACAAATAAATTAGAAAAGACCGAAGTCAGTGCAAAAAAGTGAAAGACAGAAGGGTACACAGAAATCGGGAAATACATCAGGTGACGCGGAAATCAGGAAAGATGAAATGGAAAACAGGAATTTGGAAAGACAGAAGAAAATGCAGGAATTGGGAATGACAGAAAGCAGGAATCAAAAGGGATGCATACATTGAGAAAGACAGAAGGGTAAGCAGGAACCTGAAAAGACATAAGAGAACATAGAAAACAGGAAAGACATAAGGGGACACATGAATCAGGAAAGATATAAAAGGACACATGAAATTTGAAAGAAGAAAGGAATGCAGTACCTAATATACTATCATCATGCTTTACTCATACATACTCATTTCCTATTATATGTTAATTGGCATTCATCTCAAGTAACCAATCGGCTCACCATGTAGGAGTATATTTGTGATTTTTGTGTGCAACTTTTCATCACATCAATTAAGCCCATTTTGCGTTCATCCCTACATAAGGCCCAATGTGCTATATATTGTTATGTGCGTATTGTCGCTAACCAATAACGATTGTCGAACCTCGATTTGTGTTTCCAAAGCACAAAGATTTATTCGCAATAAGTGGAATAATATGCTCAAGCGAAGTAATAGTAAATACAGCCGTTACTTATCGCAGGCGCTCTGGATTCAGTGCAGTCATTCAATCCTGAAGTCTGGGGACAAGATGTCTCCACTCTGGATCACAAGCTGCTGCTTATATACACAATCAAATACAGTAATACAATGAAGATGGTATAGCTTGCATCTATTGGTCCAGGTCTCAGGAATGTCCAAGGGGTCGTCAATCATTGGCTGGTTCATCCTAAGGAATCCAAAGGAGGGGGTCATCTCTGCAGGGGGTATGCTCTGCTCTTCCCGCCAGGATTCCTTAGTCTTAAGTAGTTCATAATTCCCTATCATTCATAACTTGCGTATGCACTCTGCGATTCCCTCGCAGAGTGAACCAAACAGTAGGATATGTAACAAGGTTCATTATGATACCACTCATGAGGTTATTCCTTTAACCCGTTCCGTGTATTTCACTAATATGCATGTAACTCTGATATAACATATAAATACTACTATATTTCGACATAACTGACTATGTGTTGCAACTACCATTAATGTGTACTATTTTATAAGTATGCGTGTTTGTGCGAATGTATGGTAAAAGACCAGTTGCTGTTGCTGCCACGTGCAGTGGATGCGTACGCCCTTTCACGCCGTAGCGTGCCCTTGTACGTCATAGCGTACCGTACGCATCTTTTCAGACAAAGACAACCAGGTTTGCTAGACTTTAATTGAAATGACTTTATCCAATTTGCTGACTTCGACAATATACACATCTATATCATATATCAGGAACCTATTATCACACATCTGTCTTTTTCCAGGTAAGACATCCTCATGAAGCAAAAAACGAGATCAACAGCCAACTAAACTACATCTCTGAACTATTGTGAGGCTACCTTCACCCTAAATGTCAACTCAGGACAACTGTGAGGTCATCTGTACCATAACACATATACTCAAAAGAGAGTGAGATCACCTGCACCGCAATCTCCACCCACAGAGTGACATGTGAACTGGATCCCATGTCATCGATATTTCCATGGTACAAGTTCGGTCATCTGCCTCTGACGGCAGGAGAGGAGCGTAGCTTGGAGCAGATGATTAACCACAGGAGCAGGTAATTAATATGAATATTAATTACTGATAACTTTCAGGCTAGACTCTGTTTCTAGACCTGCAGAGGTGTGGTAATAGCTTCCTGGTATACTGTATATGGATATATATATTATATATAAATACACAAAATTCATATTTGTTATGGCTACATATCAGGAAAGATAGAAGGGGGAGCAGGAATCAGGAAACACAAAAGAAGACACAGAAATAGAAAAACACAAAAGGGGACACAGAAACCAGGAAATAGAGAAGTGTATGCATGAATCGGGAAAGTCAGAAGGGGATTCAGGGATTGGGAAAGACAATAGGGGAAGCAGGAATTGGAAAAAACAGTAGGAGAAGCAGGAATTAGGAAGGGCAGTAGGGGAAACTGAAATCAGGAAAGACAGAAGAGAAAGAAGGTATCTAGAAGAACAGAAGGGGATGCAGGAATCAGGAAAGACAGAATGGCAACGCAGCACTCAGGAGACGCAGAAGGTAAGGCAGGAATTGAGAAAGAAAGAAGGGGAAGCAGAAAAAGAATTAAAAACAAGGGTCAAGTAAATCAGGATAAACAGATGAAGTTCCACGTATCTGAAAAAACAGTATAGGAGGCAGGAATCGAGAAAGACATTAGGGAAACCATGAACCGGGAAAAAGTAGGAAGAGAATTCAGGAATCTGGAAGAACAGAAGGGGACACGGGAATCAGGAAAGACTGAAGGGCCATGCAGGAATCTGGAAGGACAGAAGGGGTTGCAGGAATCGAGAAAGAAACAAGGGGACGCAAAAATCGGAAAAGTCACAAGGGAAAAATAAATCATGAAAGACAGAAAGGCAATGCAGGACTCAGGAAATGTAGAAGGTAAGGCAGGAATTGGGAAAGAAAGAAAGAAAGGGAAGCAGAAATAAGAAAAGAAAAAGGGGTCAAATAAATCAGAAAAGACAGATGATGTTCCAGGTATCTGGAAAGACAGTAGGGGATGCAGGAACCAAGAAAAAGTAGTAAGATAATTCAGGAATCTGGAAGAGCAGTAGGGGACACAGGAATCAAGAAAGACTGAAGGGCCATGCAGGAATCTGGAAGGACAGAAGGGGTTGCAGGAGTAAGACAGAAAAGGATACAGGCATTTGGGAAAGATAGAAGGGGAAGCAGGAATTGGGAAAGAGAATAAATTCAGAAATCTGGAAGGATGGAAGGGAATGCAGCAATCAAGAAAGACAGAAAGACCACATACGAATGTGGAAGGGGAGAAAAAAAGGCAGAAATAACAAAAGACAGAAAGGACTGCAAGAGTTCGAAGGAATCAGGAAAATCACAAGGGGACACAGAAAACTTGAAAGACAGAATGGGACACAAAATTCAGGAAGGACATAAGAGGATGTAGTAATTGGGAAAGACAGAAGGGGGACACAGAAATCAAGAAACACAAAAGGAGGACATAGAAATCTGAAAAGACAAATAATCGGGAAAGACAGAAAGGGAAAAATAATTCAGGAAAGACAGGAAGGCAATGCAGGACTCTTGAAAGGCAGAAGGTTAGCCGGGAATTTTAAAAGAAAGAAAGGGAAGCAGAAAACAGAATAGAAAAAAGGGGTCAAATAAATCTGTAATGACAGATGAAATTCAAGGTATCTGGAAAGACAGTAGGGAATGCAAGAATCGAGATTGACATTAGGGGAAGCAGGAATCTGGAAAAAGATGGAAGAGAATTCAGGAATCTGGAAGAACAGAAGGGGACACAGGGATCATGAAAGACTGAAGGGCCATGCAGGATTCTGGAAGGACAGAAATGGTTGCAGGAATAGAGTAGTACAGAAATAGATACATGCATTGGGAAAAATAGAAGGAGAAGTAGGAATCGGGAAAGAAGGATGGAAGGAAAAGGAGAAGGATTCTGGAAAAAAAGGATTCAGAAATCTGTAAGAATGGAAGGGGATACAGCAAACAGGAAAGACAGAAAGGCCACCTAGGAATGTGGAAGGACAGAAGAAAATGCAGAAATAATGAAAGACAGAAGGGGGTACGAAAGTTTACAGGAATCAGGAAAAACACAAGGGGAAACAGAAAACTTGAAAGACAGAACTGGACACAAAATTCAGGAAGGACATAAGGGGATGGAGGAATCGGAAAAAACAGCAAGGGACATACAAATCTGGAAAGACAAAAGAGGACACAGAAATTGTAATAGGCAAAAGAGGCAAATAAACCAGGAGAGACAGAAGACAATGCAGGTATCAGGAGAGACAGAAGGGGAAGCAGGAATCGGGAAAAACAGAAGGGTACACAGAAATCAGGAATGACAAAAGGAGACACAGAAATCAGAATAGACTAAATAGGACAATTAAAGTAGGAATGACAGAAGACAATGCGAGATTTGGTAAAGACAGATTGTGAAGCAGGGATCGGGAAAGAAAAGAAAGAATGCAGGAACCGGGAAGAACAGAAGGGGATGCACGAATTGAGCACGTCAGAAAGGGAGGCAGATTTTGGAAAAGATAGAAGAGGAAGCAGGAATCTCAAAAGACATAAGAGGACATAGAAATCAGGAAAGACATAAGAGGACACAAGGGTCAGGAAAGAGACTGAAGGACACAGTTCATTTGAAAGACAGAAAGGGACACAGAATTCAGGAAAGACAGAAGCCAATCTAGGAAACAGGAAAGACAGAATAGGAAGCAGGACTCGGGAATGACATAAGGGAACACAGAAATCAGGTAAGAGAGAATAGGACACAGAAATCAGAATACACAAAAGGGGACAAATAAATTAGAAAAGACCGAAGACAGTGCAAAAAAGTGAAAGACAGAAGGGTACACAGAAATCGGGAAATACATCAGGTGACGCGGAAATCAGGAAGGATGGAATGGAAAACAGGAATTTGGAAAGACAGAAGAAAATGCAGGAATTGGGAATGACAGAAAGCAGGAATCAAAAGGGATGCATACATTGAGAAAGACAGAAGGGTAAGCAGGAACCTGAAAAGGCATAAGAGAACATAGAAAACAAGAAAGACATAAGGGGACACATGAATCAGGAAAGATATAAAAGGACACATGAAATTTGAAAGAAAGAAAGGAATGCAGTACCTAATATACTATCATCATGCTTTTCTCATACATACTCATTTCCTATTATATGTTAATTGGCATTCATCTCAAGTAACCAATCGGCTCACCATGTAGGAGTATATTTGTGATTTTTGTGTGCAACTTTCAATTAAGCCCATTTTGCGTTCATCCCTACATAAGGCCCAATGTGCTATATATACATCTATATCATATATCAGGAACCTATTATCACACATCTGTCTTTTTCCAGGTAAGACATCCTCATGAAGCAAAAAACGAGATCAACAGCCCGTCATCTGCCTCTGACGGCAGGATAGGAGCGAAGCTTGGAGCAGATGATCAACCACAGGAGCAGGTAATTAATATGAATATTAACTACTGGTAACTTTCAGGCTTGACTCTGTTTCTAGACCTACAGAGGTGTGGTAATAGCTTCCTGTTTATATATATATATATATATATATATATATATATATATATATATACACAAAATGTTTTTTTTTGTATTTGCTCCTTCCCCTGTTTTATGTAGCATCGCCTTCTCCCCCCGTTATCTGTAGCATCCCCTTCTCTCCCCCCATGTCTTCTGTAGCATACTCTTCTCTCCCCCCATGTTTTCTGTACCATCCCCTTCTCCCCCCCATGTTTTCTGTACCATCCCTTTCTCTCCCCCCCCCCATGTTTTCTGTACCATCCTCATCTCTCCCTCCCATGTTTTCTGTAGCATCCCCTTCTCCTCCCCCTGTTATCTGTAGAATCCCCTTCTCCCCCAATATATGTAGCACCCCTTCTCCCCCCTCCGTTATATGTAGCATCCCCTTCTCTCCCACCCATTATCGGTAGCATCCCCTTCACTCCACCCCCGTTATCTGTAGCATCCCCTTCCCTCCCCCCCTAAGTTATCTGTAGCATCCCCTTCTCTCCCCCCTGTTTTTGTAGCATCCCCTTCCCCCCTGTCATCTGTAGCATCACCTTCTCTCACCCAATTCACTGTAGCATACTTTCACTATCCCCCACTTTCTGTAGCTTTCCTATTTTCTGTACTCACCTTCCTTCCTTCTTTTCTCTTCTTGATTCCTGCTTCTGTCTTCTCCGTCGGCTCCTCTACACTGGCAGTGTTGTGACGTCACAACGCTGCTAGGAGTTGAGTGCCAGGTGAATTTGAATATGCGATGCTGCACTGTAGCAGCACCGCATATTCTTCAGGAACTGAAATTGTGGGCTGGCGATCCTCCTTGGGCAATCGCACCGTCCGCATTAATTTAACTAATAAAGTCTCCTTCTGAGACATTACTGACTCCTTGGCCACAGTGCAACCCCTTAGAGGCCGGCGCACTAGGCAGCTGCCTAATGGTGGCGCCGCCCTGATAATATCCCAGGTTCTATCATCAATTTCCCCAAGATCAATTTCCCACAAGCGTCGCAATCTCGGAAAACCACCTGCACTAGATCCTTCCAGGAAAATTGAATACATGGATGAAATTTGCTGCTTCGGGCTCAGCCTTGACAATTGCACCCATAAAGGATCTGCACTAAGACTCAGGCGGACCCCCGAAACTGCGAGGCCAAGGCATGCCTTAGCTGTAAATACCTAAAGAAATAACCCCTAGGCAATTGATATAAACCCCGTAACTGTTCAAAGGAGCACAGTATCCGATCCACATACAGTTGCCCAATATGCACAAAACTATATGTACGCCAGGCTCCTGCTCCTCCCATCTTCACAAGTTCACCAAAATCCAGATTATCTCAAAGTGGGGTACATGAATCACAGGCTGACTCATCTCCGATCAGAACTGAGAGCCACCACACCCTCAGGGCCTACGTCAATAGGGGGGGTCACCCCTAGACCTTCTACCGGCTAAAAGGAACTGCGTCCGCAAATCTCTAGATCCTGTCATAGAGACTAGGGTGTCATGGAGATCCGAGCCCTCCCGAGACCGCAGCCATACATCAATATGTTGCAATTGGGAAGCAAAATAATAAAGCTGCAGATTCGGCAGAGCCAGACCCCCTGACCCCCCGAGAGTGACACAAAGTAGTAAACTTAACCCAGGCTCTCTTGTCCGCCCACACCAGTGAGGATATGAGGCGATCCACAGAGCGGAATACATTATGACGAATGTAAATTGGCAACTGCTGCAAAACATACAACAATTTTGGCTGAATTATCATTTTAACCAAATTAATTCTACCCGTGACCATTAATGGCAGCTGCTTCCACACCCGAACTCGGCTCTTAAGATAGTCGATCTGAGGTTGGAGATTACGCTGCATATACCATGACACTAGAAATCCAAATACCCAAATACTTGAATACAGGAGTCCATTGAGAGTAGTCCTCAAGACTTGGCCCGTTGGGCAAGTACCCCCCCACCGGAGTCACACTAGACTTGTCCCAATTAATCAGAATCCCTGAATAAAAGCCAAAAACCGTGACCACACAAAGAAGTGCAGGCAAAGATCTACAGGGACAAGAGAGGAAAAGTAACTCATCTGCGTAATAGGCAATCGTGTCCATCCTACTACCCACCTTCAACCCGCTGATATCTGATTGCATTCTAATAGCACAGGCCAGCGGCTCTATGGCCAAGGCAAGGAGGGTAGGAGACAGGGGGCAACCCTGTCTCGTACCTCTGCCCAGGGCAAACTGACGAGACTTAAAGCCATTGACACGGACTCTGGCTGTAGGGCAAGAATACAACAATCTCACCCACTGGACAAAAACCGTCCCAAACACAAATTTCAAAAGTACCGCCCACATGTACCTCTACTCCACAGAATCAAAGGCCCTAGCAGCATCTAACGACACCACCACCGCCTCCTCCTCCGCCGAGTGGGGCAGCTGCAGATGGCAACAAAGTCTGCGCAAATTTATAGCCATAGATTTTCCCGGCATAAAACCAGTTTGGTCAGAATGCACATCTCGCCGATCACCTGACTCAGACGCGACGCCAAAATCTTCGCCAGTATTTTAATATCCATAGTCAACAGGGATATAGGTCTGTACGAGTCTGGGAGTAGGGGGTCCTTCCCCTTTTTAGGACATGGACGGAGATACAGAACCCAAATCTCTAAAACTTGCAAATATTTCTTGCAAGGCACAAAGAACCCCATATGTTTCTTATACAGTTCTATAGGAACCCCATCCACACTCGGAGCCCTACCATTCGGGAACGAAGATATCGCAGCAGCAATCTCCTCATCAGCAATCCAGGCTCTCTCTGCTATCCACACTAAGTTCAGGCAAGTAAACAGTCCCCAAGTACAAGTCAGAATCAAAATATTCAGGCCTAGATGCATATGCATCTTTAAAATACTTATAGAAAGCCTTGCCAATCTCCCCAGCCAAAGTATGCACAAACCCCCACGTCATCAGTGATCCTAGCCACTACAGTCACCGCCCTTTCCAATCTAGCCAGGTACGCCAAAAATCTACCGCATTTATCAGCCTCAAAATACTGAGTCTAGCAAACAACAACTTACACCTTGATTTATCTAATAAGTAGTCTGACCGCTCTCGCTGTACTGCCAACCAGGCCTGTCTGTCAAAAGCCATGTGAGAAGAAAGATACACTTCCTCCAATCGTGAGACATCCTTTTCTAACACATCACCTTGCAACCTGGATTCTTTTTTAAAACAATTAATACTACTGATCAGGGAAACCCTTAAAAAAGCCTTAAATGAATCCCAGATGAGAGGTGGAGCAGCCGTATGTACATTAATGGCAAAATAACCCTCCCACTGAGACTCTAATGTGTCCCCATCCTTCAATAACGTCAACTAAAAGCGGTTAAGTTTTCAAAATATTTGGACCCGAGGAGCATTAAATTTCAGAGTTAATACCAAAGGAAAATGATCCACGATCCCTCTAGGCAGATATGCAACATCCAAGACAGCCGGCAACAACCTCTTAGAGATAAGCCCCAGATCTATTCGGGGAAAAAGCATAATGTGAGGTAGAATAACAGGAAAAACAAATTTCCGCTGGATGCCTCAGACGCCACGCATCCACCAAGCCCATCTCATCCACCAGACCAGCAAATTTCGACTTCCCAGCATGTGTAGAATCTCCCGACTCCCTCCACCTACCAACCACAGGATCCAGCACAGCATTAAAGTCCCCACAGCAAATCACAGGAGTATTAGGAGACAGAGATGAAATCACTGCATTTTCTCAAAACTTCATTACTATAGGGGGGCTGGATATATCCAGCTAAGAGATTTATACGGGTAGAATCAAAAATTCCCCTCAGAAAAACGAATCTACCCAAAGGATCAGATTCCACCACTTTTAGAACAAAATTAACTTTTTTACGTACAAGGAGAGACACCCCCCTTGAATTGCAGTGTGAGTAGCATGATAGGCCCATCCAACCCATGGTTTCCTAAGAGCCAGCAGTTTGCCTCCCACCAAATGAGTCTCAGTAAGGCAAATGACATCCGCTTCATATTTCTTTATTTGAGATATGACCAAAGACATTCCAAGTCAGAAATTTAATGGAACCCTTACTTATCCTCCCAATCGCCATAACACCAGGGAATACATATGACACGATTCAACATGAAACCCCTCCAGAACCAGGCATACACCCAGCCACCAGACAGCCACAGTGACACATACAATATCAATTAACCTCGACATCAGAAAGTATTTTCAAAGAAAAACATTTTGACATTGCATTTAGTAAACCTAACACTCCCTACCCTGTCCAAACAACCCCCCTCCCCGTCATCCACCCCCAACTTAGACATACCTGGAGCCCACTACAACAACCCCCCATCTCCTCTAACAACCCACACAGCTATCCCCACGTACTTATGGAAACGCTAGTATATGCTATCAGAGGAGGAAACCCTGACCCTTAAAGCAAGGGGAGCCCCCCAGCCCATGCACCCACACCACTACTCCTCCATCCCGCATGACCATCTGATCAATAGATACAAAATATCAGGGAACATCAGGAATACTACCCTAGAATTATCACCTTCATGAGTAGCTAAATAACTTGTACATAAATCAAAAGCATTTCAACATATATAAACGGAAATAACAATATGAAAGACTGAGCACATTAGGGAAGGTAATGACAGGAAGGGTTGTTAATCTGCTTATAATTGTCTCTAATAAATGGAGCAAGGATTCCCTCAGTGCTGGGATCTGGTGAAGTGCTTAATCAAAAAAACATATGAACATATGGACATATGAATCAATGGAAATAATATAGAAATCAATATGATATTTGCAGATTACTAATGTCCATGTGGCGCATAAAATGGCATTTTACATAAAAGAAATGTGATGAATTGTCCAGATGATCTACTCATATGCCCACTTTCCAGTGAATGTCCAAGTTCAATTGGTGTTGCACCCGAGCCAAAATGATTACACTGGTTGTTCCGCTACTCCCTCAGTCTTCCTCAATATGTTGGTATGCATATATAAGAGAGGAGATAAAAGCGGAAACCCCTCATGGTGCAGTACGTTTTTCACCTTTATTATAAAAAAGGTAAATTGCACTCACATTTTGAACATTAAAACATTTACCTCAAAAGGTTGAGCTTCAGAAGCAGAGGAGACTCCGTGACACCAGAGGGCGTGCTGTGATACGTGTCTTTATTCAATTGGCCCAACGCGTTTCGTCACGTATAGTGACTTCATCAGTGTCTCCCGTCCCACTATCATTCCTTATATACTCGCTAGGGTCAATAAAATTTTGTCACATCCCGTGCATTTGAATGACCCGTCCTCTACATATGCGATTCACATCATTGATAAAATGTTTTCAATACAATAAATAAAATCAGTCTGTATACACATCATGAATGTATATTAGTAACATTATAATATTCATCATAAGGCATGCAACAAATCTCATATTAATATTAATAATACTTACTAAATCAATTATACTGACAAAGAAACAACAATTGATCTTATTGCAACATGAACTGTCAAAAAGAGCCCTATTCTTTCCATTTATTCTAATTTTCTGACTAGATATACATGTTAATCAGTGCTTATGTAGAAAAAAAGGGGTGTGGAATTGGTGCCACTCACATGGAGGCTTGCCGACTCTTGAGGCTGCAGTCAGTAGCGCACATCAGGTAACACTATGCGTCCGCCACCGAAGCTCAAGAGACACATTTAGCTACTATTTCAAACACCCTCACCCGTATGGAGCACCAAATTGATAATCAACTCACGACGTTAAATAATACACTTTCAAATTTTGGCACCCAAATGTCCACAGTAAATACCACACTCACCATTATTGCCACCCTTCGGCAACAAATTTATAATGAGCATTCCACACGCCCTCCACCAACTGTCACTACTTCACCCATTGCACACCATTCCACACCAGCTTCCTTATCCTTCACAGACCACCAGCTCCCTCATGAGATTTCTGAACTACCCAACTCTCCGCCTCCTGCCACTTCTGTGTCTGGCACCCCTGCCTCTGCCCATGCCAATGACTATCACCCATACTATGGCCATGACTATCATCTTCGCCATCCCACGTAATATCCCCGTCGCCCTGCACCGTACTATCCCCTTGGCTATCCCCCTGGCCCTTCCTCACACCCTTGGTCACAACCTGCATACCAAGAGAGTTTGGAAGCTTCCTCTGAGCCGTCCACATCACGGATAACTCGAAACCAAGCCAGACTCGAAGCCACCCAAGGGGGGTCACGGCGTGGCTCCAAACGGAAAAAAGAGGATTTTTTTTTATATAAACAATTGTTTAATTTTTAATTTGTTACCTGAGTGTAATGTAAATTAAAATACATTTGCAGTTAAAACTATTTGGTTGATAGTTATTGTAGGCATATTAGTCTTTATGGCCAAATGCATACATATTTGCCAGTGTGAGTACATTGTTACCTCAGAACACTGAGTCTACATTCCTTCAACAAGCAATTAAAACTGTCTTACAATACATTTCAGTTCAAAATGGGTCTATAATGTGTTTGCAAACTCGATTCTTATGTCTAATTTTGGGCAAGTTTGGGTGGAGGGAAATAATACACATTCCCAAGCATTCACCCACAACAAGACAATACACCCAAATTCGAAGGTACCAAGTAAACTACGAGCCATACTTGAGGACACTTCAATAGTTTGATCCACAGGGACAAGTGTGTAACATCAGAATACACTACAACATTTAAAAGTGAGTATCATGGCTGCTTAATTTACACATTTCAGACCAATATCAACACATTTAGAGCTGTCTGACCCTTATTGCGTGTTCCTGATGTGTGTGTACTTCTTAACTGTAGTGCAAGCTAAGGTTTCATTGGCATGTGCTCTGTGTTGCAAGTAAATGTTTAGTTTAATTTCCACACTTAGGGCAATAATGTAGTACTTTACAAAATAATCCATTAGGCAATTAGGCCTACAACTTTTTCCTGGTAGGGCCTGATTCCTTAAGCAACACAAAACATTTCTTACTTAAGTCTCCCTGTCCAAACCATGTTAAAATGCAAAGGTGTAAAATTAGTTACCTATGGTGCCCCTAAGTTAAATACTGTCTGTTTTTCAGGTAGCACACAAATCTCAACTATAAAATTGAGTGTACAACTAAGCTAACAATTATTTCTGCCCTACATGAGAAAGCAGCCAGGCTTTAACTCTTGTAGCACATTGTAAAAAAAAAATAGCACCCCTTTCTTTTTAACATGGTTTGGCCCAGGAGACTTAAGTTAGAAATGTCTTCATTAAGTTCATTAACGAATCAGGGCCATAGTGTGTTTTTTTGGGAAATTGTGTCTTGGGAATGCCAGAGACATTTAGTGGGTTGTGGAAAAAGTGTCATACTGGAACTTAGCTTCTAAATACAGACACATTTTGCAGAAGTTGCAGTGTCTCATGGTTTGTGTGAGTAAACTGTTTCTACCAAAGGATGAACAGCCTACAGTGTTTCTTGGTACATCTGGAAATACTTACACCCAGGCAGATATTCTACTTTTCACATCTTATCTTAAATTAATGTAACACTAACAACATGCTCCAAATCAACTAAAGGTATAGTAAAATCAAATCCAGGTATACACAATGGACATGAGAGTCGTACCTACAATACAGTACTGGTCCTATTATGGCATACTTGCCAACTCTCCCGAAATATCCGGGAGACTCCCGCATTTTGCGAGAGTCTCCCGGGCTCCCGGTCGAGTGTGGCAATCCCCAGCATCTGGATAATTCTGCCCACTTCCTAGTGAAGTGGGCAGAATTAAGTCCCAAACGCCGCGATTCCCGGTGAATCGCGGCATTTGGCCCCGCCCCCCGCTGTCAAATGACGTATTTTGCGTCATCACGTCATGGGGCGGGTCCAAAATGACGCCATTTGGAGCCCCCCCCCCTGTTACGCCCACCTCCTCTGCAGGCTCCCGGATTTCACCAACAGAAAGTTGGTAAGTATGTATTATGGGCATCTTTGAAAAGACAACTAAAGGCTTACCCTTTCCTGTAAGTGCGAAGGCCCAGTGCCTGCCAGCCAGCCACTGTTCCGCATTCACAGTCACCATGTTGTTGGCAAGCACACTTAATCAGCAGACATGGGCTAACTTTAGCCAAAGAAATAAGATCAAGGGTCATTGCAGACCTTCTTCCAAACTCCAGATATTTGCACGCAGAGCCTCAGGCTGTAGGGGTGTGTGGACTGTCTGCTGTGTCTCTGGATATTAAGGCCTAGGAATGCAAGACACAGGTCCTAAATCAAAATAGTACATCAGGCACAGAACAACACCCTGTTGTGCTTGTAAATACACGACAACACATTATCGAGTTAGCCTAGTGATGTATGTCCAAGCACAAATTTTAAAAATAACTTGACTAGCCTATAATGTGTTAATAGTTAGCAATACAATTAGCAGCCCCAAATATACTTAATCTCTAAAAATGGGTCAAGCATAATTAATTTTTGCCTATTCAGTCCATTGTGGTTGAAACTGAACACTTGCATGTCTAGATTTTTACAGAGGCCAGGTCATTAGCCATAGCCGGAGCTACAGGTTTTTTTTTTTAAACCAAGCTAAAACCAAGTATTGTTAAGGCAAAATGTTCCAAACATGTACAAATATTTATTGCGGTATGTTTTTACATATCGAGAATACACTTACCCATTTGCCAGAAGTGAACAAAAGGAAGCCTCCTACTAACATGAAACCATTACCTACAGTGTATTAGTTCTTGTTGCACCATCTCATATCTGACCATTCTTAAGGCTCATAGCCGAACACAGTATGATGCTGAGCACAGACATGCAATTGAATTGAAACCAGACATTACAAATTTCAAGGGCTAATGTGTGCTAGATTAGACAGTCTAGGGTGACATGGGGATACAAAGTACATCTTAAACGGCATAACGTCAGTTTGGCCCTTGAGAAAACTTTGGATAAAATATATGAGCCAAATCCTTAGGCAATTGTTTGAAGATTTGTATTAAGGTTAGGCCTTTTCAAACTCTTAAGCTAGGTACACACTAGGGATGTGCACTGGCCACTTTTGGTGTCTCGTGTTTTGTGTTTTGGATTCGGATTTGCTTGAGGTTTTGGGTTCCGATTTGTTTTACGCAAAACACTTGACGAAAGGTTTTGGTTCGGATTTAAGGTTTTGGATTCGGATTTTGTTTTAAAAAAACATAAAAAGTGTTAAAAACAAGTTTTTTGGTTTATTTTCACTCCTACGCTATTATTAACCTCAATAACATTCAATAACAATCATTTCCACTAATTCCCAGTCTATTCTGAACACCTCACACCTCACAATATTGTTTTTAGTCCAAAATGTTTCACCGAGGTAGCTTTCTGGACTGCATAGTGCAGTGGTCCCGGTACACAATTTGGTACCGGGGCCACAATACCTCCGCCTTCAAATGGTCTGAATTCCACTGCACAGCTGCCTGCTCCTACATCCTCTGCAGCATATACAGGGTGTAGTTCGAGCATGTCAATACCTCTTGTTTTTGACGATGACAGGTCATTTTCATTAATTTATGATTTGGCAGCAACAGTCAACGTTGTTTAATATGTGATACGCCTCTATCTGGACTGCATAGTGGAGTGGCCCCGGTACCCAATTTGGTACCGGGGCCACAATACCTCCTCCAACTTTCAAGTGTAGTGTTTATAATTTATAAAAACTACAGTAGTTATAGCACGTCAATAACTCTTGTTTTAGACGACCATGGTACAGAGCATTCATCATTGAGATCCCATCAAGTATGTGAAAGACAGACAGGGTCGAAGTGTTATTTGTTGACTTTGTTAACCCAAAAATTGTCGCTGTTGCAAATATTCGTGCAATGAAGAGTGACTTTTTCTATTAAAGGCTCAAGCTTTCAAGTGTAGTGTTTCTAACTTATAAACACTACAGTAGTTCAAGCACGTCAATACCTCTTGTTTTAGACGACCATGGTACAGAGCATTCGTCATTGAGATCCCATCAAGTATGTGAAAGACAGACAGGGTCGAAGTGTTATTTGTTGACTTTGATAACCCAAAAATTGTAGCTGTTGCAAATATTCGTGCAATGAAGAGTGACTTTTTCTATTAAAGGCTCAAGCTTTCAAGTGTAGTGTTTCTAACTTATAAACACTACAGTAGTTCAAGCACGTCAATACCTCTTGTTTTTGATTATGACAGGGCATTTTACTTTTGGTTTAATTTGTTGAATTTGTTTTAATTTTGTTTTACTTTGTGCTCATGGCAAACGACTGTTGAATGGTCACATAATGGCAATAAAAGAGTTGCAAGATGGAATTGTCCTTGGGCCCTCCCACCCACCCTTATGTTGTTGAAATAGGACATGCACACTTTAACAAACCAATCATTTCAGCGACAGGGCCTACCAAACAACTGTGGCTGAAATTATTGGTTTGTTTGGACCCCCACAAAAAGAGCTGGCAAAGAAAAAAAAGAGTTGCAAGATGGAATTGTCCTTGGGCCCTCCCACCCACCCTTATGTTGTTGAAATAGGAAATGCACACTTTAACAAACCAATCATTTCAGCGACAGGGCCTACCAAACAACTGTGGCTGAAATGATTGGTTTGTTTGGACCCCCACAAAAAGAGCTGGCAAAGAAAAAAAAGAGTTGCAAGATGGAATTGTCCTTGGGCCCTCCCACCCACCCTTATGTTGTTGAAATAGGACATGCACACTTTAACAAACCAATCATTTCAGCGAAAGGGCCTACCAAACAACTGTGGCTGAAATGATTGGTTTGTTTGGACCCCCACAAAAAGAGCTGGCAAAGAAAAAAAAGAGTTGCAAGATGGAATTGTCCTTGGGCCCTCCCACCACCCTTATGTTGTTGAAATAGGACATGCACACTTTAACAAACCAATCATTTCAGCGACAGGGCCTACCAAACTGTGCCTGAAATGATTGGTTTGTTTGGGCCCCCACACCAAAAAAGCTATTCATCTCTCCCTGTACAAAATAAACAGGCTCTACTGAGGCAAGATGTCGTCCTCATCCTCAACCTCTGATTCCTCTCCCCCTACAGTGTGTACTTCCTCCTCCTCACACATTATCAATTCGTCCCCGCTGGACTCCACAACCACAGGTCCCTCTGTACTATCTGGAGGGCAGTGCTTTACTTGATTGAGGAATTGATAATTCATTTTTATGAACATCATTTTTTCAATGTTCTGAGGAAGCAACCTCCTTCGCCGCTCACTGACCAGGTTCCCCGCTGCACTAAAAACTCTTTCCGAGTACACACTGGAGGGGGGACAACTCAGGTAAAATAGAGCCAGTTTGTACAGGGGCTTCCAAACTGGCTTTTTTTTCCTGCCAGTAACAATATGGACTGTCTGACATGTCTATTTGGATGGTGTCAGCAAAATAATCCTCCACCATTTTTTCTATTGTGACAGCATCCAATGCAGCAACAGTAGACATGTCTGCAATGGTTGGCAGGTCCTTCAGTCCGGCCCAGATGTTATCAGCATCCCCGCCAGCGGGTCTTTTAGGAAAACTGAGCTTTTTCCTCGCAGCCACAGATGTGGAAGAAAATGAGGGTGGAGCTGTTGGCATGTCACGGTCCTCTTCAGAGGACAATCTCCTGACCAGCAGGTCTTTGCACCGCTGCAGACTTGTGTCCGCCGGAAACAGAGACAAAACATACGCTTTAAACCGAGGATCGAGAACGGTGGCCAGAGTGTATTCCTCTGCCTTTAAAATAGTGACCACCCGCGGATCCTGGCAAAGCGTACGGAGGGCTTCATCCACAAGAGCTACATACTTGGTGGAATCGCAATGGTTTACCAGCTCCTCCCTCACTTTCTCCAGCTGCTTCTGCAACAGCCTGATCAGGGGAATCACCTGACTCAAGCTGGCAGTGTCAGAACTGACTTCTCGTGTGGCAAGTTCAAACGGCTGGAGAACCTTGCACAACACGGAAATCAGTCTCCACTGCGCTTGACTCAGGCGCATCCCCACTCCTTTGCCTATGTCGTAGGTGGCTGTGTAGGCCTGAATGGCCTTTTGGTGCTCCTCCATCCTCTGCAGCATATAGAGGGTGGAGTTCCAGCGCGTCACAACCTCTTGTTTGAGGTGATGGCAGGGCAGGTTCGTGCTTTTTTGATGTGCCTCGAGCCTGCGGTAGGCACTGGCAGAATGCCGAAAGTGTCCAGCAATTTTGCGGGCCACCGCAAGCATCTCCTGCACATCCCTGTCACTCTTGAGGTAATGCTGCATCACCAAATTAACGGTGTGGGCAAAACATGGGACGTGCTGGAAATTGCCCATATGCAAAGCACGCACAATGTTACTGGCGTTGTCTGACACCACAAATCCCCAGGACAGTCTAAGTGGTGTAAGCCACTGCGAAATAATTTCCCTCATTTTCTCTAATAGGTTGTCAGCGTTGTGCCTCTTATTAAAGCCTGTAATACACAATGTTGCCTGCCTTGGCACGAGCAGACGTTGTGTAGATGTTGCTACTGATGCAGCTGCTGCTGCTGTTGCTGCGGAAGGGGATGCATCTACCCAGTGGGCTGTCACAGTCATATAGTCCTTCGTTTGCCCAGAACCACTTGTCCACATGTCCGTGGTTAAGTGGACAGTGGGTACAACCGCATTTTTAAGACCACTGAGGACACTTGCTCGTATTTCTCTGTACATCTTTGGTATCGCCTGCCTAGTGAAGTGGAATCTCGGCGGGATTTGGTACCGGGGACACAATACCTCCATCAACCCTCTAAATCCCACTCCACTGATGACGGACACCGGGCGCACGTCTAACACCAACATAGCAGTTACAGCCGCAGTTATACGCTTTGCAATAGGGTGACAACTATCGTATTTTGTGGTCATGGCAAATGACTGTTGGACGGTCAATTGTTTTTTGAAAGACGTAGCGGTCTTACGACTTCCCCTCTAGGAAGATGCCCGACTAACAGCAGCAACAGCAGCAGTGGCAGTAGTAGGCGTACCGCTGCAGGATTCCTCGGATGAATCCCGTATAGAAGAGGACTCAGTCTGGCTGGTGACATGGCCTGCAGTTCTAAATCTGATGGAGATCGTGGAGGAAGTTGACGAGGAGAATGTTGGTGGTGTGTATCCAACAGGACCAAGGGATTTAGGTGTCCCTGTACTGATGACGGTCCTAGGCCCAGTTCCTGAACTAACCACTGAACTATGAAGGTTATTCAGGTGACGTATAAGGGAGGATGTCCCTAGGTGGGCAAGATCCTTACCCCTGCTTATTTGAGCTTTACATAAGCTACATATGGCCATACATTGGTTGCCCGGATTTGGATAAAAATAACTCCAGACCGAAGAGGTGCATTTTTTGGTCTTCTGACCAGGCATGACGATGGGCTTTCACATCCCATGGACATCAGCTGTTTCCCCCCCTGGTGCCTCATTTACAATAACCACATCACCATCCTCATCATCAAGTTCCTCCACAGCGCCAGCTACATCAATAGCCTCCTCCCGGTGTACAACATTGACACCTTGATTATCCAAATCTGGATCTACACTGTGGGTGATCTTTCCAACATATGCAGAGGGTGTGCTGCAAATGCTGGATGGAGTCACCTCTTCCCGTACAGTGATGGGAAGGTCAGGCTTCACAACCACCAACAACCTTGGACTCGCCTTGGGGATTTGTGATGTCATCTGTTTAGAAGGCAGAGTTCTTTGCTGTTTTGTTGTTGTTGCTGACAGCATAACTCTCTTAAATTTTTTGTAGGGGGGGTGGAGGAGGAGGGCTTAGATCCTTGGGTGAAGCTGGACCACTAGTCATGAACACGGGCCAGGGCCTAAGCCCTTCCTTGCCACTACGTGTCGTAAATGGCATATTGCCAACTTTACGTTTCTCCTCAGATGATTTTAAGTTTCTCTTTTTGCTACTTTTTGAGAACTTGGGCTTTATGGATTTTACATGCCCTGTACTAGGAGATTGGGCATCGGGCTTGCCAGAAGACGTTGATGGCATTTCATCGTCTATGTCATGACTAGTGGCAGCAGCTTCAGCATTAGGAGGAAGTGGGTCTTGATCTTTCCCTACTTTATCTTCTAAATTTTGTTTTCCATTATATGTAGCACAAGAGAGCGTACCCCTAAGCCACACACACTCGGCAAAGCCTTTAAAAATTATATGCGGCACAGGAGAGTACCACTGGACTTATACTGCTGAATCAGTGAACTTTGTAATATATCAGTACCACTGGACTTATACTGCTGAATCAGTGAACTTTGTAATATAGCAGTACCACTGGACTTATACTGCTGAATCAGTGAACTTTGTAATATATCAGTACCACTGGAATTATACTGCTGAATCAGTGAACTTTGTAATATATCAGTACCACTGATATTATACTGCTGAATCAGTGAACTTTGTAATATAGCAGTACCACTGGACTTATACTGCTGAATCAGTGAACTTTGTAATATAGCAGTACCACTTGACTTATACTGCAGAATCAGTGAACTTTGTAATATAGCAGTACCAATGGACTTATACTGCAGGATTGTTTTGGGATATTTTTTTTTATTTTTTTATAATTACTTTTTTTGTTATTTTTTTTATAACTTTTTTTGAAATTTTTTATAATTTGGGAATAATGGGGAAATAACAATGCCCTTAGAAGGACAGAGCACAAGACACAGCACCACTGGACTGAACAGGACACAGCACAGGACCCAGCAGCACCACTGAACTCAGAAGGACAGAGCACAGGACACAGCACCACTGGACTGAACAGGACACAGCACAGCACAGAACTGAACAGCACAGCACAGCACAGAACTGAACAGCACAGCACAGCACAGAACTGAACAGCACAGCACAGCACGAGATATAGCAGGACAGAGGACCACCTAACACAACCTCCCTCTACCCTGATCAATGCCCCGAGTGAAGATGGCGGCGACTAGCGGGGAATTTATAGGATCCGAGTATCGCGAGATCCGACAGCGGGATTATGACTCAGAGCCTCGGTTTCAGTTTTGCA
Source organism: Mixophyes fleayi (assembly GCF_038048845.1). Taxonomy (NCBI): domain Eukaryota; kingdom Metazoa; phylum Chordata; class Amphibia; order Anura; family Limnodynastidae; genus Mixophyes; species Mixophyes fleayi. The sequence continues at coordinate 234,728,843 of NC_134405.1, forward strand.
ATTGGCGGGAATACCCGGATCTGTCTTGGATCCGGCTCGGATCGGCAACGTTCGGGTGGGCTCGGATTTCAGATATCCGAGCCCGCTCATCTCTAGTACACACTACAGAATATTTCCACCAACTTTTTATGCTGAGCGATTTTACATGCGATCGATGGTCCGATCGCTCGGTCCATGGACTGCATACACACTAGCCTTGTTTAGG